>NW_028162043.1:17500-75000 GCF_964263955.1 Coregonus lavaretus
TTTTAGCGCTAGTTGGCTGTACCTGCACCAAAACACCATTATTGTTCCTTCATAGCTTGTTCTCAATCTTTTCACATTGGGAGCAAATTTGTTTTCAGCACTTTTATTTCCATGACTGATCAAAACTCGTTCTCATGGCTTTCTGATCGCTCTGCAACAGACATATGGTGCGCAATAAAATCACAGTATCGAATCGCAATACGTATAGAATCATGAGACTCGCAATGCTGATGCATATATCTTATCGTGAGGTTCCTGGCAATTCCCAGCCCAAGTTCATTTGCCACAACAAATCTCTTCGCTAGCAAACGCGATGTCTTCTCCAAAACGGCAATGTGTCTCCAGCAATGTTTACTTTTTTGACGTTCTATGGCATCTCCACTGTCCAAGCATATATGACCACATGTAATATTTTGGTAAGTGATGCAAATAGTGAACTATGTAGGGCCAGGATGTAAAATATATGTAGCTGCAGCAATTTCTCTTATCTGATATGGTAAGTAATGGGGCTTAATTTATAGCTCCCTAAGAGTTTGACGAACGGGTCCGTGAACGCGATTCCAGATATATTTACCTCTGAATAAACTGCCTTTATTACACCATATCCACATCCAGTAAACTTGTGATTATCAACACTAACCTCATCGTTGTGGCGGCGGACAGCTAGCCTGTATCCCTCGTCATCCAGTTGAGTGAGTGGCAATGTCTTTTTTCGTTCGTACCAATTTTTGGAAAATCCTCGGGTGTAGGACTTTCCGCCTTTAGTAGAAACCTGTTGAATTATTAAATTTGGTCTGGGAGGTCCTAATTGTTTCGTTGCAAATTTATCTCCATTTGTTCGCCGACAAAAAGGAACTTCTTTCAAACAATCCACTCTTTTCTCAGTTACGTTCATGGTTACGTAACGTATGACGAAAGCGCGTAAGTGCAAGCCCACAGACACCCATTGAGATTGTATTGAAGGCTCTGAAATTTGAAAAAAATAGATTTTACATGGGAGTCTATTACAGACTTCTGGGCGATTTTCAACCTGACTGAAATCGCCCCAAAAGGGGGGGGAGCCATTTGAAGCACGACTTTAGCCTGATTCGACATTTAGTGGCAGTGTGGCACTGTGGCAGATCAGACGTATAGATTACAACACTGATAACTACTGTTGCCGTGATATAATTGATTAGAAAAAAAATCCCTTCCTTTTCCCGTTTGGCAGTGCGTCGCCCATATCGCCCTATTGAACAGGCCGCCCCTGTTCACCACATCAGTACCCTGAGTGCAGAGCAGGCAGGCGTCAGACCCTTCTCTCACAGATCAAACTGACAACGCCAGCCAAATGACAGGGTACTAACTTTGACCAGAGCCCTGTGTGTCCTGGTCAAAAGTATCCCACGAAGTATACAAAACATTAAGAACACTCCCAAGGATGGTCCTCTGTAGCTCAGCTGGTAGAGCACGGCGCTTGTAACGCCAAGGTAGTGGGTTCGATCCCCAGGACCACCCATACACACAAAAAAATGTATGCACGCATGACTGTAAGTCGCTTTGGATAAAAGCGTCTGCTAAATGGCATATTATTATTATTTATTATTAACACCTGCTCTTTCCATGACATAGACCGACCAGGTGAATCCAGGTGAAAGTACGCAATTGTCATACTTGAGTAAAAGTGAAGATACCTTAGTAGAAAATGACTCAAGTAAAAGTGAATTTTGTGCAGATATAGGTTATACATTTTTAAAATAAATTATAAATGTAGTTTAGTTATTTATTGTCCAATCATGATGGGAGGGTCCCCAACCCTACACCCACCTGAGCGACCCGTACACTAAGGAGAAGTCCTTATCTGTTTAATGGGCTGTAAGTAGCCTATACCCAGCCAAATCAGAAAGATTAACGCGGTCAGAGACCCACTAAAGCAGCACCGCCCCCTCAAGGGTCTGAGCCTGCCTGGCAAAGCCAGAGCCCCCTGATGGGATAATATACAAGGAAATTCTGAAAGCTGCTAATGAGAACCTTGACAACCCGGGTCCATGGGGAGGGGGTAACACTCGGACATTCAGAGAGAGGGCAAATTACTGTGGCCCTGGTGGAACGGAATGATAAAAGGTGTGACTGCACAGAGATGCTTGGGAAAATGGTCACAACGGGGGGACCAGCGTGTGTGTGTTTCAGGGGTGTATCTGACTTGACATTGGTTAATCAAATTCCCCAATTTCTTTGCTGCATGTTGCATGGCTTCTCAAACAGCTGCAACTGTATACGGTGCCTTGCAAAAGTATTCATCCCCCTTGGCGTTTTTCCTAATTTGTTGCATTACATCCTGTAATTTAATTGGACTTTTATTTGGATTTCATATAATATGGAAACGTGTAACGTGGACATACACAAAATAGTCAAAATTGGTGAAGTGAAATGAACAAAATAACTTCTAAAAAATAAATAACGGAAAACTGGTTTGTGCATATGTATTCACCTCCTTTACTATGAAGCCCCTAAATAAGAGCTGGTGCAACCAATTACCTTTAGAAGTCACATAATTAGTTAAATAAAGTCCACCTGTGTGCAATCTAAGTGTCACATGATCTATCAGATGATGTCAGTATATATATACTTGTTCTGAAAGGCCCAAGAGTCTGCAACACCACTAAGCAAGGGGCACCACCAAGCAAGCGGCACAATGAAGACCAAGGAGCTCTCCAAACAGGTCAGGGACAAAGTTGTGGAGAAGTATAGATCAGGGTTGGGTTATAAAGAAATATCAGAAACTTTGAACATCCCATGGAGCACCATTAAATCCATTATTAAAAAATGGAAAGAATATGGCACCACAACAAACCTGCCAAGAGAGGGCCGCCCACCAAATCTCACAGGCAAGGAGGGCATTAATCATAGAGGCAACAAAGAGACCAAAGATAATCCTGAAGGAGCTGTAAAGCTCCACAGCGGAGATTGGAGTATCTGTCCATAGGACCACTTTAAGCCGTACACTCCACAGAGTTGGGCTTTATGGAAGAGTGGCCAGAAAAATGACATTGCTTAAAGAAAAAAATAAGCAAACACGTTTGGTGTTCACCAAAAGGCATGTGGGAGACTCCCCAAACATATGGAAGAAGGTACTCTGGTCAGATGAGACTAAAATTGAGCTTTTTGGCCATCAAGTAAAACGCTATGTCTGGCGCAAACCCAACACCTCTCATCACCCCGAGAACATCCTGCCGATGAAAAACCTGTTTTTCATCGGCAGGGACTGGGAAACTGGTCAGAATTGAAGGAATGATGGATGGCACTAAATACAGGGAAATTCTTGAGGGAAACCTGTTTTAGACTTCCAGAGATTTGAGACTGGGACGGAGGTTCACCTTCCAGCAGGACAATGACCCTAAGCATACTGCTAAAGCAACACTCGAGTGGTTTAAGGGGAAACATTTAAATGTCTTGGAATGGCCTAGTCAAAGCCCAGACCTCAATCCAATTGAGAATCTGTGGTATGACTTAAAGATTGCTGTACACCAGCGGAACCAATCCAACTTGAAGGAGCTGGAGCAGTTTTGCCTTGAAGAATGGGCAAACATCCCAGTGGCTAGATGTGCCAAGCTTATAGAGACATACCCCAAGAGACTTGCAGCTGTAATTCATGCAAAAGGTGGCTCTACAAAGTAGTAGGTATGTTGTGTAAATCAAATGATACAAACCCCAAAAAATCCATTTTAATTCCAGGTTGTAAAGCAACAAAATAGGAAAAATGCCAAGGGGGTTGAATAATTTCGCAAGCCACTGTATATTGGAACTAATGGATATATGGAGGCTTAAATATCATGACCTAGTGAGCCCACTGCATCACCCGAGTGGCGCAGTGGTCTAAGGCACTGCATCGCAGTGCTAGCTGTGCCACTAGAGATCCTGGTTCGAATCCAGGCTTTGTCGTAGCTGGCCGTGACCGGGAGACCCATGGGGAGGCGCACAATTGGCCCAGCGTCGTCTAGGGTAGGGGAGGGAATGGCCGGCAGGGGATGTAGCTCAGTTCGTAGAACATGGCGTTTGCAACGCCAGGGTTGTGGGTTCGTTTCCCATGGGGGTTATGAAAAAGAAAAAAGTAATGTATGCACAAACTGTAAGTCGCTCTGGATAAGAGCGTCTGCTAAATGACTAAAATGAAAATGTAATATACATGGCGGAGGCTCAATCAAGCTAGTCATCTTGACTACGTCATTCTCACTGTCACCAAAAGTTAAAAAGTGTTGATAGGGGACAGAATGTGGTCAGACCATCAAATAATTGGCATATATATTACACTTACAGAATTTCCACGTGGGTGAGGATTTTGCAAATCAAATCAAATTGTATTTGTCACATGCGCCGAATACAGTGAAACGCTTACTTACAAGCCCTTAACCAACAATGCAGTTTTAAGAAAAATAAGTGTTAATTACAAATAGATATGTAAAGAATAAAATAAATAAAAAATGTAATTAAAGAGCAGCAGTATTCAAAGCCTATATGATGATAACTTGTTTTTAACTAGGACAGAATAATTGATAAAGGACTTTTTCTGAAATAGCATAGGTAGATCCCCTTATTGTATGGGACACTTTTAAATGTGCCTTTAGAGGCCATGCAATTCAACACTCATCTTTAAAACAAAAGCAATTTAGGTCAAAAGAGTCCATATTAACAAAGGAAATGGAAGTACAGATAGATAAAAACTGTACCAGAAGAAGGAAAAACAAAAAGAAGCGGAGGAACTTATTCAAGAAAGATGTTATTGTAATATATTATAAAAAATTAAGCGAGCTGGATGGAATATTGGGAAAAATGCACCAAATTATTTTTTTATCTTCAACATAGAAATGCTACCAAAAATAATTTACTGGAACTTGTGACAAATGATGGAGTCACCCATGATTCACCAAACAATATTTTGAAAGAGGAAGCAAAGTACTTTAAGCACATGTTTTCATTTTAGTCTCCTCTATCTCCACTAACCGAATATAACTGAATTGATTTTTTTCTATTAACAATGTAAAATTAACAGCTGCACAGAAAGACTTGTGTGAAGGCCAAATTACAGAGGAGGAACTTCTTGATGCAATTAAAGCATTTAAGTCTGGGAAAACTCCAGGGTTGGATGGCATACAAGTGGAGGTATGCATTTTAACATTTACATTTTAGTCATTTAGCAGACGCTCTTATCCAGAGCGACTTACAGTTAGTGAATACATATTTTTATAATTTTATTTTTTTTATACTGGCCCCCCGTGGGAAGCGAACCCACAACCCTGGCATTGCAAACGCCATGCTCTATCAACTGAGCTACATCCCTGCCGGCCATTCCCTCCCCTACCCTGGACAACGCTGGGCCAATTGTGCGTCGCCCATGAGTCTCCCGGTCGCGGCCGGCTGCGACAGAGCCTGGATACGAACCAGGATCTCTAGTGGCACAGTTAGCACTGCGATGCAGTGCCTTAGACCACTGCGCCACTCAGGAGCCAGACCTATTTTGATGCCAAACCTATTTTGATATACTCAGGGGACCGTCATGCTTTAACCACTCCTACAAAAATGGTAGATTGTCAGATACTCAACAAGAAGGTCTGATTTAATTGTTACTGAAACAGGACCCAAGTGGTAAATATAAAGATCCGTTTCATTTCAAAAATGGGAGGCCCCTTACACAAGAAATCTAAAAAAAATGCATAGAGCATAAAATTAAAAACGTATCATCGGAAATTATTCATCCTAATCAGACAGGTTTTTTACATGGACGATACATTGGAGATACTATAGTACTGGAAACAATAGAACACTATGAATTCTGAGAAACCATGCCTGGTTTTCATAGCTGACTTTGAAAAGGCATTCGATAAAGTACGACTGGAATTTATATAGAAATCCCTGGAATATTAAAATTTTGGAGAATCTTATAAAATGGGTTAAAGTTATGGATAGTAACCCTAGGTGTAAAATAGTAAATAATGGATATTTCTCAGAAAGTTTTAAACTGTCAAGAGGAGTAAAACAAGGCTGTCCACTATCAGCATATCTATTTATTATGGCCATCGAAATGTTAGCTATTAAAGTCAGATCCAACAATAATATCAAGGGGTTAGAAATCAAGGGCTTGAAAATTAAGGTGTCATTGTACGCTGATGATTCATGCTTTCTTTTAAATCCACATTTGGATCCCTCCAGAGCCTCATAGAGGATCTAGATACTTTTTCTAACCTCTCTGGATTGCAACCAAAGTGTACTATATTACGTATTGGACCACTAAAAAGTACAATTTTTACATTGCCGTGAAGTTTACCAATAAAATTGTCTGACGATGATGTGGACATGCTCGGTATGCATATCCCGAAATAAAGAAATTATCTTACTACAATTAACTTTTGTCGTATATCGTTATTTTTTAAAACAAGCAATAGAAAGTTTATTGCAATTTCAGTATAATCCACCAGAAAAGACAGAACAAAAAAAACTACAAATATGTTTAGAAATGTTTAAAAAATTTATAATATTTGTAAATTATATCATAAATAGGACTGGTGGAGTTATGTCACACGTGCAGTTAACAAAAAGATTAGGAAAAGTCTGCTCTAACCAAAATTACAACCAACTAATTGCATCATTACCGCAAAAATGGAAGAGGAAAGTGCAAGGGGGAAAACGTAAGGAACTTGTCTGTTTGCCTGCATTAAAGAAAATTGTGATAAATAAAAAAGTATACCAGTTTCATTTAAGTACAAGAAAATTGACAGCTGTGCCATATCGATTGCAAAATAGTTGGGAAGAGATCTTTGATGTACTGATTCCATGGCACATGGTTTACGAACTAATACGCAAAACAACACCAGATTCAAAACTTAGAATTGTTCATATTAAATTATTATACAAAATTATTGCAACCAATAGAATGTTACATATATGGAGAAACAACCATCCCAGCTCTGCAGATTTTGCTGCGAAGAGACAGAATCATTAGATCATTTGTTTTGGTACTGTCCATTTGTAGCTTGTTTTTGGTCACAGGTCCAGGAATGGTTGAAGAAGTGCAACATTTACCTGGAGCTAACTCTGCAGATAACACTACTGGGTGATTTGAAAAGTCATGGTCAATCGATCAATAATATAATAATACTTTTAGCGACACTAAAATAATATTGAATTTACATTCTGTAGAAAACATGAGAATAGAAAGGTTCATAACTTTTGTAAAACATGACAGCACAGTTGAAAAATATAAATAAAAAAAATGATGGTGTGAAGAGATAGATGGGAGGAGTTGAGTGGAGCTGAAGGGTGGGATTAAAAACAACAAGATAACTAATGTAAAATAGACTGTGTCTGTAAAATTTATATAGTATGTATAAGCTCGAAGTAGAAGCCTAAGTGTTGTTGTCCATTAGTTCACTCCAATTAGGGGAGGGGTGGTAGGGTTAGGGGAAAATAATACATGAAATTATTTTTTTTAAATATATATAGAGAGATATAAATTGCATTGATATAATCTACAATCTATCTACACTATTAAAGCTGATCTACCCCCCCACAATAATAAATAAAATAAAACATTTTTAAAAGATACCTTAATAGAAAATGACTCAAGTAAAGTGAAAGTCACCCAGTAAAATACTACTTGAGTAAAAGTCTAAAGTATTTGGTTTTAAATATACTTAAGTATCAAAATATAACAAGTACTTTTGGGTGTCCGAGAAAATGTATGGAGTAAAAAGTACATTATTTTCATTATTAATGTAGTGAATTAAAATTAAAAGTTGTCAAAAATATAAATAGTAAAGTAAAGTACAGATACCCCAAAAAACGACTTAAGAAGTACTTTAAATTATTTTTACTTAAGTACTTTACACCACTGGGTGAAAGCTATGATCCCCTATTGATGTCACCTGTTAAATCCACTTCAATCATTGTAGATGAAGGGGAGGAGACAGGTTAAAGAAGGATTTTTAAGCCTTGAGACAATTGAGACATGGATTGTGTATGTGTCCCATTCAGTGGGTGAACGGCCGAGACAAAATATTGAATTGCCTTTGAACGGGGTATGGTAGAGAACTGCAACACTGCTGGGTTTTTCACGCTCAACAGTTTCCCATTTGTATCAAGAATGGCCCACCACCCAAAGGACATCCAGCCAACTTTCGACACCTTGTAGAGTCCATGCCCCGATGAATTGAGGTTGTTCTGAGGGCAAAAGGGGGTGCAACTTAATATTAGGAAGTTCTTTCCTATTGTTTTGTACACTCAGTTTATAAGCTATAGATTCAGCCATTCAGTACCTTTCAGTCCCTCCAGGAAAGAAGACCTAGATGGGAATAATGAGATTTAAAACTTGGTACCTGAATGGTTATCTTTGAAGTTCATTGGCTTAAGTGAGCTAGTTACATTTCACATTAACCCCAATGAGCAATGAGTCTGTCTTTGAACTTTTGAATAATGAACCTCGTTTAAAAGAACGAACAGGAGGACAGGGCACACTCTATCTGATCAGCTTCATAAAACCTGAACGCCATAAAGCGTCCACACTAAGGCTGTTCCCTATTCTTCACAGGATATAGTGTACTAAACAACCTAACAACCACCCCATAGTCCATCCTAACAACCATCCCGTAGTCCTAACAACCACCCCATAGTCCATCCTAACAACCATCCCGTAGTCCTAACAACCACCCCATAGTCCATCCTAACAACCATCCCGTAGTCCTAACAACCATCCCGTAGTCCATCCTAACAACCATCCCGTAGTCCTAACAACCACCCCATAGTCCATCCTCACAACCATCCCGTAGTCCTAACAACCACCCCATAGTCCATCCTAACAACCATCCCGTAGTCCTAATAATAATAATAATAATATGCCATTTAGCAGACGCTTTTATCCAAAGCGACTTACAGTCGTGCGTGCATACATTTTTGTGTATGGGTGGTCCCGGGGATCGAACCCACTACCTTGGCGTTACAAGCGCCGTGCTCTACCAGCTGAGCTACAGAGGACCACCCCATAGTCCATCCTAACAACCATCCTGTAGTCCTAACAACCACCCCATAGTCCATCCTAACAACCATCCCATAGTCCTAACAACCACCCCATAGTCCATCCTAACAACCACCCCATAGTCCATCCTAACAACCACCCCATAGTCCATCCTAACAACCACCCCATAGTCCATCCTAACAACCATCCCGTAGTCCTAACAACCACCCCATAGTCCATCCTAACAACCATCCCGTAGTCCTAACAACCACCCCGTAGTCCATCCTAACAACCATCCCGTAGTCCTAACAACCACCCCATAGTCCATCCTAACAACCATCCCGTAGTCCTAGCAACCACCCCATAGTCCATCCTAACAACCACCCCATAGTCCATCCTAACAACCACCCCATAGTCCATCCTAACAACCATCCCGTAGTCCTAACAACCACCCCATAGTCCATCCTCACAACCATCCCGTAGTCCATCCTAACAACCATCCCGTAGTCCATCCTAACAACCATCCCATAATCCATCCTAACAACCATCCCGTAGTCCTAACAACCACCCCATAGTCCATCCTAACAACCATCCCGTAGTCCTAACAACCACCCCGTAGTCCATCCTCACAACCATCCCGTAGTCCATCCTAACAACCATCCCGTAGTCCATCCTAACAACCATCCCATAATCCATCCTAACAACCATCCCGTAGTCCTAACAACCACCCCATAGTCCATCCTAACAACCATCCCGTAGTCCTAACAACCACCCCATAGTCCATCCTAACAACCATCCCGTAGTCCATCCTAACAACCATCCCGTAGTCCTAACAACCACCCCGTAGTCCCTCCTAACAACCATCCCGAAGTCCATCCTAACAACCATCAAGTAGTCCATCCTAACAACCATCCCGTAGTCCATCCTAACAACCATCCCGAAGTCCATCCTAACAACCATCAAGTAGTCCATCCTAACAACCACCCCGAAGTCCATCCTAACAACCATCCCGTAGTCCATCCTAACAACCATCCCGTAGTCCATCCTAACAACCATCAAGTAGTCCATCCTAACAACCATCCCGTAATCCATCCTAACAACCATCCCGTAGTCCATCCTAACAACCATCCCGTAGTCCATCCTAACAACCATCAAGTAGTCCATCCTAACAACCACCCCGAAGTCCATCCTAACAACCATCCCGTAGTCCATCCTGACAACCATCCCATAATCCATCCTAACAACCATCCCGTAGTCCATCCTAACAACCATCCCGTAGTCCATCCTAACAACCATCCAGTAGTCCATCCTAACAACCATACCGTAGTCCATCCTAACAACCATCCCGTAGTCCATCCTAACAACCATCCCGTAGTCCATCCTAACAACTATCCCGTAGTCCATCCTAACAACCATCCCGTAGTCCATCCTAACAACCATCCCATAGTCCATCCTAACAACCATCCCGTAGTCCATCCTAACAACCATCCCGTAGTCCATCCTAACAACCATCCCATAGTCCATCCTAACAACCATCCCGTAGTCCATCCTAACAACCATCCCGTAGTCCATCCTAACAACCATCCCGTAGTCCATCCTAACAACCATCCCATAATCCATCCTAACAACCATCCCATAGTCCTAACAACCATCCCGTAGTCCATCCTAACAAACATCCCGTAGTCCTAACAACCACCCCATAGTCCATCCTAACAACCATCCCGTAGTCCTAACAACCACCCCATAGTCCATCCTAACAACCATCCCGTAGTCCTAACAACCACCCCATAGTCCATCCTAACAACCATCCCGTAGTCCATCCTAACAACCATCCCGTAGTCCATCCTAACAACCACCCCATAGTCCATCCTAACAACCATCCCGTAGTCCTAACAACCACCCCATAGTCCATCCTAACAACCATCCCGTAGTCCTAACAACCATCCCGTAGTCCATCCTAACAACCATCCCGTAGTCCTAACAACCACCCCATAGTCCATCCTAACAACCATCCCGTAGTCCTAACAACCACCCCATAGTCCATCCTAACAACCATCCCGTAGTCCTAACAACCACCCCATAGTCCATCCTAACAACCATCCCGTAGTCCTAACAACCACCCCATAGTCCATCCTAACAACCATCCCGTAGTCCTAACAACCACCCCATAGTCCATCCTCACAACCATCCCTGTAACTCTCAACGCATAACACTCTGGTCAAAAGGAGTGATCTACATAGGGAATAGCATGCCGTTTCAGACACCCTTTAACTCTGTCATCAAAAAGAAAGGAGGACCAAGGCACTCTTCATATAATTTATTCAAATTCCTTTATTTGTATGGCATGTTCCGTAGAAACAAGTTTTTTATTTACAAATCCGACGCGTTTCGGCTGCGTTTCGGAGTACTCCCTGACGAAAGCCATGCAGCCGAAACGCGTCAGATTTTTTTTTTTAAACCTTGTTTCTACTGAACATGCCATACTAATAAAGGCATTTTAATTAATTATAAGAAGAGTGCCTTGGTCCCCCTTTCTTTTTGATGACCAATTCACCCCTTTGACCAAAGAGCACCTTCTGTCTACCAACATTTACAGTACAATTGTGTACCTTAGTAGCGCTTGCCTTCCTCCTATTTCTACCCTTTAACTCTGGTTTGAATCTTTTATGTCATTAGGTTTATGGCTAAATATTTGCTAGAGGCTCAATATAATATACAATGGCATCAAGAGAAGACGCAATATCATTGCAGTATTACAGACAGGGTATTAGAAAAGGCTGTTGGTACTTAAATGTAATCTGGCACAATGCATTATCTTTCTAAATAAGATATAAAACAGAGATTAAGTATCGGAGGACTGTGCACAGAGGTGTGTGTGTGTGTGTGTGTGTGTGTGTGTGTGTGTGTGTGTGTGTGTGTGTGTGTGTGTGTGTGTGTGTGTGTAGAACAACAGAAATCAGATCTCCTAATAATAAGTGCATCACAGCGTGTGGATTAACGTTGGCAGGAAATATAATTGGATGAAGCTAGTAATAGAATGATCATTTCTATTAAAGACGGGCAGAGGTCTTATGTCTGTTTTCATTTCTCTACACTGATGATAGACTGAACCAGAACTCGAAATTCTATCACGGTTGAAAGTGTTTCTCAGTTCTCATCTCCTCCAAGATTCACTTATCTTTGAAAGTGCTGATGTTTTGTTTCGTATTGAACTACAGTACCAGTCAAAGGTTTGGACACACCTACTCGTTGAAGGGTTTTTCTTTATTTTTACTCTTTTCTACATTGTAGAATAATAGTAAAGACATCAAAACTATGAAATAACACATATGGAATCATGTAGTAACCCAAAAAATGTTAAACAGATTTGAGATTCTTCAAACTAGCCACCCTTTGCCTCGATGACAGCTTTGTACACTCTTGGCATTCTCTCAACCAGCTTCATGAGTTAGTCACCTGGAATGCATTTCAATTAACAGGTATGCCTTGTTAAAAGTTCATTTGTGGAATTTCTTTCATTCTTAATGTGTTTGAGCCAATCAGTTGTGTTGTGACAAGGTAGGGGGGTATACAGAAGATAGCCTTATTTGGTAAAAGACCAAGTCCATGTTATGGCAAGAACAGCTCAAATAAGCAAAGAGAAATGACAGTCCATCATTACTTTAAGACATGAAGGTCATTCAATCCGGAAAATTTCAAGAAGTTTGAAAGTTTCTTCAAGTGCAGTCGTAAAAACCATCAAGCGCTATGATGAAACTGGCTCTCATGAGGACAGCCACAGGAAAGGAAGACCAAGAGTTACCTCTGCTGCAGAGGATACGTTCATTAGAGTTAACTGCACCTCAGATTGCAGCCCAAATAAATGCTTCACAGAGTTCAAGTAACAGACACATCTCAACATTAGCTGTTCAGAGGAGACTGAGTGAATCAGGCCTTCATGGTCAAATTGCTGCAAAGAAACCACTACTAAAGGACACCAATAATAAGAAGAGACTTGCTTGGGCCAAGAAACACGAGCAATGGACATTAGACCGGTGGAAATCAGTCCTTTGGTCTGATGAGTCAAAATTTGAGATTTTTGGCTCAAACTACCGTGTCATTGTGAGATGCAGAGTAGGTGACAGTAGGTGAATGGATGATCTCCGCATGTGTGGTTCCCACCGTGAAGCATGGAGGAGGAGGTGTGATGGTGTGGGGGTGCTTTGCTGGTGACACTGTCTGTGATTTATTTAGAATTCAAGGCACACTTAACCAGCATGGCTACCACAGCATTCTGCAGCGATCCACCATCCCATCTGGTTTGTGCTTAGTGGGACTATCATTTGTTTTTTAACAGGACAATGACCCAAAACACAACTCCAGGCTGTGTAAGGGCTAATAGACCAAGAAGGAGAGTGATTTAGTGCTGCATCAGATGACCTGGCCTCCACAATCACCCGACCTCAACCCAATTGAGATGGTTTGGGAGGAGTTGGACCGCAGAGTGAAGGAAAAGCATCCAACAAGTGCTAAGCATATGTGGGAACTCCTTCAAGACAGTTGAAAAGCATGACTCTTATGAAGCTGGTTGAGAGAATGCCAAGAGTGTGCAAAGCTGTCATCAAGGCAAAGGGTGGCTACTTTGAAGAATCTCAAATCTCAAATATATTTTGATATTTTTAACACTTTTTTGGTTACTACATGATTCCATATGTGTTATTTCATAGTTTTGATGTCTTCACTATTATTCTACAATGTAGAAAATAGTAAAAAAATTAAGACAAACCCTTGAATGAGTAGGTGTGTCCAAACCTTTGACTGGTACTGTATATATACTGAACAAAAATATAAATCAACACAATATAATAATATAACAATAATATAACACCATTTCAAAGATTTTACTGAGTTACAGTTCATGTCAGGAAATAAGTCAATTGAAGAAAAAAAATGATTAGGCCCTAATTTATGAATTTCACATGACTGGCAATACAGATATGCATCTGTTGGTCACAGATACCTTTAGAAAAAGGTAGGGTCGTGGATCAAATCAAATCAAATCAAATTGTATTTGTCACATACACGTGTTTAGCAGATGTTATTGCAGGTGTAGCGAAATGCTTGTGCTTCTAGCTCCGACAGTGCAGTAATAGCTAACAAGTAATATCTAACAATTTCACAACATATACCCTATACACACAAATCTGTGGTCCTCTGTAGCTCAATTGGTAGAGCATGGCGCTTGTAACGCCAGGGTAGTGGGTTCGATCCCTGGGACCACCCATACGTAAACATGTATGCGCACATGATTGTATGTCGCTTTGGATAAAAGCGTCTGCTAAATGGCATATTATTATTATTATTAGTAAGGAATGGAATTTAAGAATATACACATATAGGCCTCCTATAGCTCAGTTGGTAGATCATGGCGCTTGCAACGCCAGGGTTGTGGGTTCGATTCCCACGGGGGGCCAGTATGAAAAATGTATGCACTCACTAACTGTAAGTCGCTCTGGATAAGAGCGTCTGCTAAATGACTAAAATGTAATGGACAAGCAGTGACAGAGCGGCATGGACTAAGTTACAGTAGAATATTATAGAATACAGTATATACATATGAGATGAGTAATGCAGATATGTAAACATTATTAAAGTGACTAGTGTTCCGTTTGTTAAAGTGGCCAGTGATTTCAATAGGCACCAGCAGCCTCTAATGTGCTAGTGATGGCTATTTAACAGTCTGATGGCCTTGAGATAGAAGCTGTTTTTCATTCTCTCAGTCCCAGCTTTGATGCACCTGTACTGACCTCGCCTTCTGGATGATAACGGGGTGAACAGGCAGTGGCTCGGGTGGTTGATGTCCTTGATGAACTTTTTGGCCTTCCTGTGACATCGGGTGCTGTAGGTGTCTTGGAGGGCGGGTAGTTTGCCCCCAGTAATGCGTTTGGCAGACCGCACCACCCTCTGGAGAGCCCTGCGGTTGCGGGCGGTGCAGTTGCCGTACCAGGCGGTGATACAGCCCGACAGGATGCTCTCAATTGTGCATCTGTAAAAGTTTGTGAGGGTTTTAGGTGCCAAGCCGAATTTCTTCAGCCTCCTGAGGTTGAAGAGGCTCTGTTGTGCCTTCTTCACCACACTGTCTGCGTGGGTGGACCATTTCAGTTTGTCAGTGATGTGTACGCCAAGGACCTTAAAACTTTCCAACTTCTCCACTGCTGTCCCGTCGATGTGGATAGGGGGGTGCACCCTCTGCTGTTTCCTGAAGTCCACAATCATCTCCTTTGTTTTGTTGACGTTGAGTGAGAGGTTATTTTCCTGGCACCACACTCCCAGAGCCCTCACCTCCTCCCTTTAGGCGGTCTCGTCATTGTTGGTAATCAAGCCTACTACTGTTGTGTCGTCTGCAAACTTGATGATTGAGTTGGAGGCGTGCTTGGCCACGCAGTCATGGGTGAACAGGGAGTACAGGAGGGGGCTGAGCATGCACCCTTGTGGGGCCCCTTTGTTGAGGATCAGCGAAGTGGAGATGTTGTTTCCTACCTTCACCACCTGGAGGCGATCCGTCAGGAAGTCCAGGACCCGGTTGCACAGGGCGGGGTTCAAACCCAGGGCCTCGAGCGTAATGATGATCTTGGAGGGTACTATGGTGTTGAATGCTGAGCTATAGTCAATGAACAGCATTCATTCCTCTTGTCCAGATGGGATAGGGCAGTGTGCAGTGTGATGGCGATTGCATCGTCTGTGGATCTATTGGGGCGGTAAACAAATTGAAGTGGGTCTAGGGTGACAGGTAAGGCAGAGGTGATATGATCCTTGACTAGTCTCTCAAAGCACTTCATGATGACAGAGGTGAGTGCTACGGGGCAATAGTCATTTAGTTCAGTTACCTTTGCTTTCTTGTGTACAGGAACAATGGTGGCCATCTTGAAGCATGTGGGAACAGCAACTGGGAAAGTGAGAGATTGTACATGGCCGTAAACACACCAGCCAGCTGGGCTGCGCATGCTCTGAGGACGCGGCTAGGGATGCCGTCTGGGCCGGCAGCCTTGCGGGGGTTAACATGCTTAAATGTCTTACTCACGTTGGCCACGGAGAAGGAGAGGCCACAGTCCTTGGTAGTGGGTCTTGTCAGTGGCACTGTGTTATCCTCAAAGCGGATGAAGAAGGTGTTTAGCTTGTCTGGAAGCGAGACGTCGCTGTCGGCGACGTGGCTGGTTTTCCTTTTGTAGTCCGTGATTGTCTGTAGACCCTGCCAAATACGTCTCGTGTCTGAGCCGTTGAATTGCGACTCCACTTTGTCTCTATACTGATGTTTTGCCAGTTTAATTGCCTTGCGGAGTGAGTAGCTACACTGTTTGTATTCTGCCATATTCCCAGTCACCTTGCCGTGGTTAGATGCGGTGGTTCGCGCTTTCAGTTTTGCGTGAATGCTGCCGTCTATCCACGGTTTCTGGTTAGGGTAGGTTTTAATAGTCACAGTGGGCACAACATAACCTATACACTTCCTGATAAACTCAGTCACCGTTTCAGTGTATTCGTCTAAATTATTTTCGCAAGCTAACCGGAACATATCTGTCACGGTTTCGGCCGAGGCTGCCTCTCTCCCTTGTTCGGGCAGGCTCCGGCGTTCGTTGTCTCCGGAATACTAGCTGCCACCGTTGTATGTTTCATGTTCGTTTGCTTTTGTCTGTTTGTTGTCACACCTGTTCTCGTTTAGCGTAATTAGTGTCCTATAAGTTTCTCGTTGTGTTTGTCTAGTGTTGTGTGTTATTGATTTTGGTCTGTCGTGTGTTGGGCTTATTTTCGCCCTTTCGCTCGGTTGAGCTTTCCTCCACTGCGTTGGAGCGTTACGCACCTGTTAGTGCGCTTTTTGCTTATTCGCCTTTGTGCGTATTTTTGCCTTCGGGCAAGTGTTGTCATTTTTCCTGTTTGGAGATTTACTAAAGTTGTTTGGACTATCCTTCGGTGTTCTGCGTTTGATTCCACCACTACACCCACCTACAGCACGCGTGACAGAATAACACACCAATAATGGAATCAGCAGGAGCCGCAGCAGCCCAGACGACGCTGGAGGACCAGGTCCGGGAACAACGGGACCAGATCCTGCAGATGGGGACCGCACTGCAGGAGGTGATCACCACCATCCGAGGCTGGGGAACGCCTCCACCGCCACCCTCCCTGCCAGCACCATCGGCCAGTCCGCCCATTCCCGCACCGGAACCCCGAGGAGTCCGACTCTCGCTCCCGAGGGCCTACGATGGAACCGCGGCCGGGTGTCAGGAATTCCTTCTCCAGGTGGAGCTGTACCTGGCCACCGTGCACCCGGCGCCCTCGGGACATGAGAGCGTGTCCGCCCTGATCTCCTGCCTTTCCGGGAAGGCATTGGAATGGGCCAACGCGGAGTGGAGGAGGATCGACATGGACACCATCACGTACGACGAGTTCTCCCGCCGCTTCAGGGCGGTGTTTGACCATCCCCCGGAGGGGAAAGCGGTGGGGGAGCGTCTGGTCTTCCTCCGGCAGGGGAGGAGGAGTGCCCAAGAGTTCGCCCTCGAATTCCGTACTCTAGCGGCAGATGCAGGGTGGAATGATCGGGCTCTCGTCGATCACTACAGATGTAGTCTACGAGAGGACGTCCGTCGGGAGCTGGCTTGTAGGGACACCAGCCTCTCGTTCGACCAGTTGGTCGACATGTCCATCAGGCTGGATAACCTACTAGCTACCCGCGGACGTCCCGAGGGGGGTCCGTCCATTTCACCCTCCAGCGCCTCCGAGCCGTGTCCCATGGAGCTCGGGGGCGCTGGCGCTAGAGAGAGGAGGGGTCGGCTTACTAGGGGGTCCATCCCCTGCACCAACTGTGGTCGGGGAGGACACACCGCGGCTAGGTGCTGGGGATGGCCTCCTAGGGGAGAGGACGACAGGTCCCGCACTGGGGATTCCTTCCAGGTGAGTAGGCGCCCCACTCACCCAGAGCTCTCTGTTGCACATTTCTGTATGCCTGTGAGTTTTCCACAGGTAGCACCTCATTCCCAGCATAAGGCACTGGTAGATTCAGGCGCGGCTGGGAATTTTATTGATAAGAAGTTTTGTTTAGCTTTAGGGATTCCCCTTCTTCCTGTTGATGTCCCTTTCCCCGTTCATGCCCTAGATAGCCGTCCGTTGGGTGCGGGCTTGATCAGGGAGGTCACTGCGCCACTTAGGATGTGTGCGCAGGGGGGTCATCAGGAGATGATTCAGCTATTTCTGATTGACTCTCCTGCGTATCCGGTGGTGCTGGGCATGCCCTGGTTGAGTACCCATAACCCATCTATTTCGTGGCAGGAGAGGGCTCTGATGGAGTGGTCTGCCCAGTGTGTGGGTAGATGTTTAGGCGTTTCCGTAGGGGCTACCTCGGTGGAGAGTCCAAACCAGGTGCCCGCATTGCACGTTCCCCCTGAGTATGGGGATTTGGCTATTGCGTTTAGTAAGTCGAGGGCGACGCAGTTGCCGCCCCATAGGCAGGGAGATTGTGCGATAGACCTCCAGGCAGGAGCTGCGCTCCCACGGAGCCATGTGTATCCTCTGTCTCAGGAGGAGAAGAAAGCTATGGAGACTTACATAGACGAATCTCTGAGACAAGGATACATACGGCCTTCCACTTCCCCTGCGTCCTCGAGTTTCTTTTTTGTGAAGAAGAAGGATGGTGGTTTACGCCCGTGCATCGATTACCGTGGTCTCAATCAGATCACGGTGAAGTACAGTTATCCACTCCCGCTGATTGCGACCATGACTGAGTCCTTGCATGGGGCGCGTTTCTTCACTAAATTAGATCTCAGGAGCGCGTACAACTTGGTACGCATCAGGGAGGGCGATGAATGGAAGACAGCCTTTAGTACCACCTCGGGCCATTACGAGTATCTTGTCATGCCATACGGGTTGATGAACGCTCCGTCAGTTTTCCAATCATTCGTGGATGAGATCTTCAGGGACATGCAGGGGCAGGGGGTCGTGGTGTACATAGATGACATTCTCGTGTACTCGCCTACCCGTGTCGAGCATGTGGCCCTGGTGCGCAGAGTGTTGCGGAGGCTGGTGGAGCATGACCTGTATGTTAAGGCAGAGAAGTATCTGTTTTTCCAGGAGTCGGTCTCCTTTTTGGGGTATCAGTTGTCTGCGTCAGGGGTGAAGATGGAGATAGACCGGGTGTCAGCCGTGCGTAATTGGCAAACACCAACCACTGTGAAGGAGGTGCAGCAGTTTTTGGGGTTTGCGAATTACTACCGGAGGTTTATCCGGGGTTTTGGACAGGTGGCAGCTCCCATCACGTCTCTCTTGAAGGGGGGCCCGGTGCGTCTGCAGTGGTCTGCCGAGGCGGACAGGGCATTTGGGAGGCTGAAGGACCTGTTTACCTCGGCTCCAGTGCTGGCGCATCCGGATCCCTCTTTACCTTTTCAGGTAGAGGTGGACGCGTCTGAGGCCGGTATTGGAGCCGTGCTTTCACAACGGTCAGGCGCGCCACCTAAACTCCGCCCCTGTGCCTTCTATTCCAAGAAGCTCAGTCCGGCGGAGCGAAACTATGACGTAGGGGACAGGGAGCTGTTAGCCGTGGTACAGGCCCTAAAGGTGTGGAGGCACTGGCTTGAGGGGGCTCAACACCCTTTCCTCATTTTGACGGACCACCGTAACCTGGAGTACATCCGGGCAGCGAGGAGGCTAAACCCTCGGCAGGCTAGATGGAATATGTTCTTGACCCGGTTTACATTTAAGATCACGTACATCCCTGGGTCACAGAACGGTAAGGCAGATGCGCTGTCTCGGCGGTATGACACGGAGGAGAGGTCCGTGGAGCCCACTCCCATACTGCCGGAGTCGTGTCTGGTGGCACCGGTAGTGTGGGAGGTCGATGCTGAGCTCGAGCGGGCGTTACGCACCGACCCTAGTCCACCACAATGCCCGGAGGGTCGGAAGTATGTTCCGCTCGAGGTTCGGGATCGATTGATCTATTGGGCTCACACGTCACCCTCCTCTGGACACCCGGGTATCGGCCGGACAGTGCACTGTCTTAGTGCCAAGTACTGGTGGCCCACGTTGGCAAGGGATGTGAGGGTTTATGTTTCCTCCTGCTCGGTGTGCGCCCAGTGTAAGGCGCCTAGACATCTGCCTAGGGGTAAGTTACTACCCCTGCCCGTTCCACAACGACCATGGTCCCACCTCTCGGTGGATTTCCTTACTGACCTTCCTCCTTCACAGGGGAATACCACTATACTGGTCGTTGTGGACCGGTTTTCTAAGGCCTGTCGTTTGCTCCCCATGCCGGGCCTTCCCACCGCCCTGCAAACTGCCGAAGCCCTATTCACCCATGTGTTCCGGCACTACGGGGTACCCGAGGATATTGTGTCTGATCGAGGTCCCCAATTTACCTCCAGAGTCTGGAGAGCTTTTATGGAGCGGTTGGGGGTCTCGGTGAGCCTCACCTCGGGTTACCACCCGGAGAGTAATGGGCAGGTGGAACGTGTGAACCAGGATGTGGGTAGGTTTCTTAGAACATACTGGCAGGACCGGCCGGAGGAGTGGGCAAGGTACGTTCCCTGGGCCGAAATGGCCCAGAATTCCCTACGCCATTCCTCCACTAACCTAACCCCTTTCCAATGTGTGTTAGGGTACCAGCCGGTTCTGGCACCTTGGCAGCAGAGCCAGATCGAGGCTCCTGCGGTGGATGAGTGGGCGCGGCGCTCGGAGGAGACATGGAACGCTGCACACGTCCACCTGCAGCGGGCCCTCCGACGTCATAAGGCGAGCGCCGATCTCCACCGCAGTGAGGGACCGGTGTACGCACCTGGTGATCGAGTCTGGCTCTCTACCAGAAACCTGCCCCTCCGCCTGCCCTGTCGGAAACTGGGTCGGCGGTTTGTAGGGCCATTTAAAGTCCTGGGAAGGTTGAACGAGGTGTGTTATAAATTACAACTACCTGTTGAATATAAAAGTATTAACCCCTCGTTCCATGTGTCCCTTCTCAGGCCGGTGGTAGCTGGCCCACTCCAAGAAAGTGAGATCAGGGAGACTCCTCCGCCCCCATTGGACATCGAGGGGGCACCGGCGTACTCCGTGAGGTCCATCTTGGATTCGAGACGCCGGATGGGGGGTCTCCAGTATCTAGTGGAGTGGGAGGGGTACGGTCCGGAGGAGCGGTGCTGGGTGCCGAGGAGAGACATTTTGGACCCGTCTCTCCTGACGGAATTCCATCGTGGGCACCCGACGCACCCTGCTCCGCGTCCTCCGGGTCGTCCCCGAGGCCGGAGTCGGCGCACGTCTGGAGCCGCGCGTCAAGGGGGGGGGTACTGTCACGGTTTCGGCCGAGGCTGCCTCTCTCCCTTGTTCGGGCAGGCTTCGGTGTTCGTTGTCTCCGGAATACTAGCTGCCACCGTTGTATGTTTCATGTTCGTTTGCTTTTGTCTGTTTGTTGTCACACCTGTTCTCGTTTAGCGTAATTAGTGTCCTATAAGTTTCTCGTTGTGTTTGTCTAGTGTTGTGTGTTATTGATTTTGGTCTGTCGTGTGTTGGGCTTATTTTCGCCCTTTCGCTCGGTTGAGCTTTCCTCCACTGCGTTGGAGCGTTACGCACCTGTTAGTGCGCTTTTTGCTTATTCGCCTTTGTGCGTATTTTTGCCTTCGGGCAAGTGTTGTAATTTTTCCTGTTTGGAGATTTACTAAAGTTGTTTGGACTATCCTTCGGTGTTCTGCGTTTGATTCCACCACTACACCCACCTACAGCACGCGTGACAATATCCCAGTCCGCGTGATCAAAACAATCTTGAAGCGTGGATTCCGATTGGTCAGACCAGCGTTGAATAGTCCAGGATCAGAAAACCAGTCAGTATCTGGTGTGACCAGCATTAGCCTCATGCAGCTCGATGCATCTCCTTCGCATAGAGTGGTTTAGGCTGTTGATTGTGGCCTGTGGAATGTTGTCCCACTCCTCTCCAATGGCTGTGCGAAGTTGCTGGATATTGGCAGGAACTGGAACACGCATCCCAAACATTTTCAGTGGGTGACATGTCTGGTGAGTATGCAGGCCATGACAGAACTGGGACATTTTCAGCTTCCAGTAATTGGGTACAGATACATGGGGCCATGCATTATCATGCTGAAACATGAGGTGATGGTGGCGGATTAATGGCACGAAAATGAGCCTCGGGATCTCGTCATGGTATCTCTGTGCATTTAAATTGCTTTCGATAAAATGCAATTGTGATAGATAGATACATTAACATTCAATTCTCTGGTAAAAGCTCTGGTGGACATTCCTGCAGTCAGCATGCCAAATGCACACACAATGTATTGTGTTGTGTGACAAAACTGCACATTTTAGAGTTGCCAGTTACTGTCCCCAACACAAGGTGCAACTGTGTAATAATCATGTTGTTTAATCAGCTTCTTGATATGCCACACCTGTCAGTTGGATGGATCATCTTGGTAAAGGAAAAAGTATCACTAACAGGGATGTAAACAAATTTGTGCACAACATTTGAGAGAAATACGTTTTTTGTGTGTATGGAACATTTCTGGGATCTTTTATTTCAGCTCATGAAACATGGGACCAACGTTTTACACGTTGCGTTTATATTTTTGTTCAGAGACGAGAAGTCAGCTCTAATTTCATCAACAACAAACGTGATTAAGAACCCAACGTTTCCTGTTTTCATAACAACTGTGAAGGAAAACCAATCTATGTGTGTGTGTGTGTGTGGGCGTGTGCGTGCATGTGTGTGTGTATGTGTGTGTGCGTGTGTGTGTGTGTGTTTGCGCGTGTGTGCATGTGTGTGTGGGTGTATGTTTCATTAAAAATTCCTGTGCGGCAGTTTATAGTGAAGTAATTCACCCAGGATGCCTACGAGCTTGAGATATGTGTTGATTTATGGGCTCCATCATGTTTCCACGCGCAGAAGAAATGTGTCACCGGTATGTGTGTGTGTGGCTGTGTGTTTGTGTGTGTGCGTGTTTGTGTGTGTGTGTGTGTGTGTGTGTGTGTGTGTGTATGTGGCTGTTTTTGTGAAGTCTGCACGCCAAACTGCTCTCCATATTCATGTTGTCAAATTGGAACCCATTCTATAATGTTGTGCTGTGAATTTGACCGTATTCTATAATGCTGTGCTGTGAATTGGAACGCCTTCTATAATGCTGTGCTGTGAATTGGAACGCATTCTATAATGATGTGCTGTGAATTGGAACCCATTCTATAATGCTGTGCTGTGAATTGGAACCCATTCTATAATGATGTGCTGTGAATTGGAACCCATTCTATAATGATGTGCTGTGAATTGGAACCCATTCTATAATGCTGTGCTGTGAATTGGAACCCATTCTATAATGATGTGCTGTGAATTGGAACCCATTCTATAATGCTGTGCTGTGAATTGGAACCCATTCTATAATGCTGTGCTGTGAATTGGAACCCATTCTATAATGATGTGCTGTGAATTGGAACCCATTCTATAATGCTGTGCTGTGAATTGTTGTCACAAGTATTCCCAGAATCCCTGAAAATAGCCCATGGAGATGGCTACTCAGAATGAAGCATGGAGGGGGAAAGCTCCCCTCTGAACTGTGTTTGCTAGTCTGTGTCAGCCATATTGACTTTACCAAACAAAACATTTGAATTGTAAATAACAAGGAATACATTGAAACGATTTTCTAATGAAAAAAGACATCTCCATTGTTTCTTTGAAATCCCAGACACCAACATACCATGGCTTCTATTTCCCTGAATGACCACCACAAAGTGTACAGTAGCCTATTACTAAAGTACCATTGTTGATAACTGGCTATTGCTACACTCATACTCTTTAATTTAAAATGTGTGGGTGAAATGGGGGCAGGCTAATCATTATTTAGTCATCTAAAATGTGTTGTTGCCATTGACAATTTGAACAACAGTGTACAATTCACCTCCTGCTGAGGTAGGTACCCTATATTTCTTTGCGAGCCGGTTGCATCTATCTCTCCAAACGGCCGCGAGCAGCACAGCAGCAGGGCGTGTCCAACTGCCTTGTGTGGTTCTTTTTTTCTTCTTCTCGTGCGCAGTTTAAGTTACAGCAGCAGCGCGAGTCACATCGCTTGACTTCAACAACAAACCCGTGCTGTGCATACTGGCATTCGTTCCTTCCCTCGTTCTAATCATTTCCACTGTTTGAGAAGAAACTTCTTAATTTAGCCTAGGTGCTGTCAGGTTGGAATTATAACCACTGGCATAATGCAGTTTCTCTGGACCCCCGCAAGGTCGAAGTTCGCCACCCTAAAATAAAAAATAAAATCGAATGCATCAGCCAGACAGCCACTTACAAACTAGGTCTATAGCAAACCGATCGCTGTCCATGGCGCTGGAATTGCGATATGTCTAACATTTTACAAAGCAATACGTGGTGACACAAGGCTGCCATGATATCGACCACTGGCTGGCAGCCATAATGTAATTATTTGCTCAGTAATTAAAGTTGGACATTTAAACATTGCAGATTGTAAAATATATTTTCGAAACAACATCATACTAATCAGGCAACCAATATATATTTTTTTTACAAATACAACTGTCCTGTATATCCTACCTGAACCTACATGTCATGAGCCGTCCTCGCTCTCTCCCAGCTTGGATAGAAAGGTGTTGTGTGTCAAACCAGTCTGTGTAGTCTAACAATGAGGGAAAAAAGTAGTCGACTTGAGGAAAGCTTTAGCCACTATTTAATGTTGAACTCAGCAGGTTTTGTCTGGCTAATAGCCTACAAAAATGGGTTGCAATCAAGGTAAATTAAATCAAATCCAACTTGAGAGACTCCCCTGGTCTTCTGAAGTCCTCCTGAGACATTGTGCATGATATGTCCATTGCGCTGCACACAATTTAAACACAGTCTTGAATGATGCATGCCAAGATATACCAGAGATAAGGGACTTTTGATATTGCAACCACACAACTCAAACACCGTTTCACCAGTATGAAGAAAATGTTTAATTGCTTTTTTTTTGTTTGAGCCCTGAAGAACTGTTGATCTGTTTGCATCTGCCATCTGCTATTGTCTGTCCAGTATCCAGACGACCTTCCTATACAGTTCTCCCTTGCGGAGTACGCCAGTGATTATAACCTATAGGCCTACCACTGACAGACTCGCGAAACATAAACATAGGATACAAACAGTGGAAGGATGCTGTTACCATTAGGCATGAGGGTTGCATAAACTTTACATAATGATCTTGATGAGGGAGGATGCAAGTCTGGTGGGATACTGTACAGAGCTCGCAAACTGGACAGGAAATGAAAATATAAGAATACAACTTGGAAAAGGAAGGAAGACGATAATTATTGGCTGTGGGAATTTGTTCGAAACGAGCATCTTCGAAGAGTCTCTTTATAAACACATGCAAAACTAGTTATAGGCTACAAAAGTCTCTCTAGATATCTGCCAAGGGCAGGTTGACGTTTATTGTTTTGAATCCTATTAAATGCCAACGTGCACAAGGGAAGCGGACTTGGAGACCATTGCCATTTCGCTCTGAGAACACCTAGCGGGTTTCGAGTGACGTTTCTTCTCTTTTCCTCGGTGCGATCAGTCTGCGATCCTACACCGTTCTCTAATTGATCCGTCAGAAATGTCATTCCTGAACATAAGAAAGCAGCGACAGCCGACAACAGCTTACTGTGTGTCGTACTATTTATTCTCATTAATTTCGAAGCCAGAGGATCGATAAACAATATCAATTTTTGAGAGTTCATAGAGAAATCCATAGGCGACATATCAACCGCCACGCCGAGACCCATTCGTGTCCCTCATTGGAGTGAACGCAGTGAAATAACGACTCTAACGGACTCGGTCAGATCAGGTGAATCATTTGCAAAGACAAGGAGGATCATTGATCTCACACCAAACGACAATAATGCCAACAGAAATACAAGCAAGTGGCTGTACATGTCAAACAACGTTTGGATTGTCAGGAATTCGCAGGTAAGATATGTATTGTATTTTAGATATTATTTTACAACGTAACCAATTGTCCTTTTCTTTACGCATCCAACCATATAGCTGTGGTATTTCGTATTCTTCTCATACAATCATGTCTCAGCGTGGAGAGAAAGGAGTGCTTGTTGATTTATGAGAAAATGTATCAACTGCCTAAATGCACATTGTCAACGCAAATTGACGTGTAGGTTATACGGTCAAAACTATAGGGGTGGGCTGTGGCTTTTAGGGTAACCAAATTGAGAGCGCGCACATTGCGCATAGGCTGTGTTGGAACGGTGCTGATATTGGCAGATAGGATGCTATGTGTTGTGCAATTGTCTACCCCATCACTGGTCGTTAAAGTCAGTGTATTTTTTCTTCTTCTTCCTGGGTCAGATCAGGACCGTTTAATTACTTCGTTTATAGGCTTGTGAAACCCCCGAGAGTTACTTTTGGATTGCTTTTCGTTGCAGTGGGTTTTGAGGCTTGAGTGACAAGAGCATTTCTACACGACATGCCTCGGCATCAGCATACAGCCTCAATGCCTGAAGTGTACATATGTGCACATATGACACCTTTGTTGTAAATAATAGATCATTATCCCTGTAGCTTTCAACATACTGTGCATACTGCACATCTGTAGTCCTGCCAATAATTGTACAGAATTTTAAATGACAGAGTATACTGATTCCAAATAGAAACATATGGACTACAGTAAACTGCCAACAATTAGGGGGAGAAGTGCCACATCTGAATATTCAAACATCATTGAAATTGTGTTCCGTGGATCTTAAATTCTCTTTGTGAGGAGAGATGAAACAGACAGTATTTTTTGTCAACTCCCTTTCTCTCTTAAGTGAACTCGCAGAGAAGTGGCAGAGACAGAATCAAATGAGGACTGTTTTGCAGGAGCACTGTTCAGTTCTGTCTCTCTCTGTCTCTCTCTCTCTCTCTCTCTCTCTCTCTCTCTCTCTCTCTCTCTCTCTCTCTCTCTCTCTCTCTCTCTCTCTCTCTCTGTCTGTCTCTCTGTCTCTCTGTCTCTCGGTCTCTCGGTCTCTCTCTCTCTCTCCCTGTCAGATCTCTGTGATGTGTGTATTGCCAAGAGGAAGTCAGAGGAGAGCAATTATAGTCAGGTTATATCAGCAGGAGTCAGGCGCTGTAAAGGCTGGTATTACAGTGTACATAAGCAACACACACACACACACACACACACACACACACCTCAGATCTACTCCCAGTGAATGGAAGGATGCTTCTCACTCAAAATGAACAGCACAACATGAACAGCAGCACTATACAGAAACACCTGTCTTCTCTCAGCTCTCTCTGTGTGTCTGTGTCTCTGTGTCTCTCTGGGTCTCTGGGTCTCTATGTGTCTCTCTCTGTATCTCGCTGTCTCTCTCTGTGTGTGTCTGTCTCTCAGATCTCTCTGTATCTCTCTGTGTGGCTGTATCTCTCTGTGTGTCTGTGTCACTCTGTGTGTGTCTGTGTCTCTCTGTCTCTCTCTGTGTCTCTCTGTGTGTGTCTCTATCTGTGTGTGTGTGTGTCTGCGTGTCTCTATCTGTGTGTGTGTGTGTGTGTGTCTGTGTGTGTCTCTGTGTCTATCTTTGTGTGTGTGTGTCTCTGTGTGTCTTTGTGTCTCTCTGTGTGTGTCTGTGTGTGTCTGTGTCTCTCTGTGTCTCTCTCTGTCTCTCTCTGTGTGTCTGTGTCTCTCAGATCTCCTGTATCTCTGTGTGTGTCTGTGTCTCTCTGTGTGTATGTCTCTCTCTGTGTGTGTCTGTGTCTCTCTGTCTCTCTGTGTGTCTCTGTGTGTGTTTGTGTCTCTCTGTGTCTCTCTGTGTGTGTCTGTGTCTCTGTCTGTGTGTGTGTGTGTGTGTGTCTGTGTGTGTCTCTGTGTCTCTCTGTGTGTGTGTGTGTGTCTATGTGTGTCTCTCTGTGTCTCTCTGTGTGTCTGTGTCTCTCTTTGTCTCTGTGTGTCTGTGTCTCTGTGTGTCTGTGTCTGTGTGTGTCTCTGTGTCTCTGTCTCTCTGTGTGTGTCTGTGCGTGTCTCTGTGTCTCTCTGTGTCTCTCTCTGTCTCTCTCTGTCTCTCTATGTGTGTATCTCTGTCTCTCAGATCTCTCTGCATCTCCCTGTGTGTCTGTGTCTCTCTGTGTATATGTGTCTCTGTGTGTCTCTGTATCTGTGTCTCTGTGTGTCTCTTTGTGTTTGTCTGTGTCTCTCACTGTGTCTCTGTGTCTCTCCGTGTCTCTCTGTGTCTCTGTGTGTCTCTTTGTGTTTGTCTGTGTCTCTCACTGTGTCTCTGTGTCTCTCTGTGTCTCTCTTTGTCTCTTTGTGTCTCTCTGTGTCTTCTTCTTCTTCTTCTTCTTCTTCTTCTTCTTCTTCTTCTTCTTCTTCTTCTTCTTCTTCTTCTTCTTCTTCTTCTTCTTCTTTTTCTTCTCGTCCTCCTCTGTTTGTTGCATATGCATTATATCTTCCCATATCTTCACAGCGTCATGGTAGAATACTGATTGCTCAGTAATAACTAGAGAGAGAGAGAGAGAATCTTGCTGTCTGTCTTCATCGTTGTGGCAGCAGGATAAACCAGGCCTGGAAAACAGCCCTGTCAGATGAGACACATCGGTATTCTAATGCATCCTCTACGGCTGTCCTTGGGGCTGATAATGGCTGCTCTCGCTTGCTGAGGTCGGGTCAGGTGGTTGATTGGCAGCAGGCTGACACAAGGAAATGGTTCCAGGATGCCTGCTGTCTAACGGGGTTGTAGCCCGTAGCACACGGTAGCCGTGTTTCAGTACGTATCAGCCCTGTGGAGTGTTCAGGTTGAGTGGCCGTGGCCCCACTCGTACAGGCGGCATGTTGCTTACAGGTGGAGGTGGAAGCCCTATTCTCATCTGTTGTGTTCTCCCCCATCGGCCACCAGCTACCCCCAGGCCATGTTAGAAAACACAACAGCACCCAGGCATGTGGGCTACACATACAGCACATTCGGAAAATGTTCAGACTCCTTGACTTTTTCCACATTTTTATACATTACAGCCTTATAGTAAAATTGATTGAATCATTTTCCCCCCCTAATCAATCTACACACAATACCCCATAATAACAAAGCAAAAACAGGTGTGCCTTTTCAATTTTTGCAAATTGATAAAATACAAAAAACTGAAATATCACATTTACATAAGTATTCAGACCCTTAACTCAGTACTTTGTTGAAGCACCTTTGGCAGCGATTACTGACTCTTACAGAGTCTTCTTGGGTATGACGCTACAAGCTTGGCACACCTGTATTTGGGGAGTTTCTCCCATTCTTCTCTGCAGATCTTTTCAAGCTCTGTCAGGTTGGATGGCGAGCGTTGCTGCACAGCTATTTTCAGGTCTCGTGTTGAAGTCCGGGCTCTGGCTGGGCCACTCATGGACATTCAGAGACTTGTCCCGAAGCCACTCCTGCGTTGTCTTGGCTGTGGGCTTAGGGTCGTTGTCCTGTTGGAAGGTGAACCTTCACCCCAGTCTGAGGTCCTGAGCGCTCTGGAACAGGTTTTCATCAAGGATCTCTCTGTACTTTGCTCCGTTCATCTGCCTCGATCCTGACATTCAGAGACTTGTCCCGAAGAGAGAGAGAGAGAGAATCTTGCTGTCTGTCTTCATCGTTGTGGCAGCAGGATAAACCAGGCCTGGAAAACAGCCCTGTCAGATGAGACACATCGGTATTCTAATGCATCCTCTACGGCTGTCCTTGGGGCTGATAATGGCTGCTCTCGCTTGCTGAGGTCGGGTCAGGTGGTTGATTGGCAGCAGGCTGACACAAGGAAATGGTTCCAGGATGCCTGCTGTCTAACGGGGTTGTAGCCCGTAGCACACGGTAGCCGTGTTTCAGTACGTATCAGCCCTGTGGAGTGTTCAGGTTGAGTGGCCGTGGCCCCACTCGTACAGGCGGCATGTTGCTTACAGGTGGAGGTGGAAGCCCTATTCTCATCTGTTGTGTTCTCCCCCATCGGCCACCAGCTACCCCCAGGCCATGTTAGAAAACACAACAGCACCCAGGCATGTGGGCTACACATACAGCACATTCGGAAAATGTTCAGACTCCTTGACTTTTTCCACATTTTTATACATTACAGCCTTATAGTAAAATTGATTGAATCATTTTCCCCCCCTAATCAATCTACACACAATACCCCATAATAACAAAGCAAAAACAGGTGTGCCTTTTCAATTTTTGCAAATTGATAAAATACAAAAAACTGAAATATCACATTTACATAAGTATTCAGACCCTTAACTCAGTACTTTGTTGAAGCACCTTTGGCAGCGATTACTGACTCTTACAGAGTCTTCTTGGGTATGACGCTACAAGCTTGGCACACCTGTATTTGGGGAGTTTCTCCCATTCTTCTCTGCAGATCTTTTCAAGCTCTGTCAGGTTGGATGGCGAGCGTTGCTGCACAGCTATTTTCAGGTCTCGTGTTGAAGTCCGGGCTCTGGCTGGGCCACTCATGGACATTCAGAGACTTGTCCCGAAGCCACTCCTGCGTTGTCTTGGCTGTGGGCTTAGGGTCGTTGTCCTGTTGGAAGGTGAACCTTCACCCCAGTCTGAGGTCCTGAGCGCTCTGGAACAGGTTTTCATCAAGGATCTCTCTGTACTTTGCTCCGTTCATCTGCCTCGATCCTGACTAGTCTCCCAGTCCCTGCCACTGAAAAACATCTGCATAGCACGATGCTGCCGCCACCATGCTTCGCCGTATGGATGGAGCCAAGTTTCCTCCAGACGAGAAGTTTGGCATTCAGGCCCAAAGTTCAATCTTGGTTTCATCAGATCAGAGAATCTTGTTTCTCATGTTCTGAGAGTCTTTAGATGCCTTTTGGCAAACTCCAAGTGGGCTGTCATGTGCCTTTTACTGAGGAGTGACTTCCGTCCTTCTCTCTCTGTGTCCCTTTATGTCCCTCTCTGTCTCCCTCTCTGTCTCTCTCTCTGTCTCTCTCTATGTCCCCCTTTCTGTCTCTCCCCCTTTCTCCCTTTCTGTCTCTCTCTTTGTCTCCCTCTCTGTCTCCCTCTCTATCTCTCTCTCTGTCTCTCTCTCTGTCTTCCTCTCTGTCTCTCTCTGTCTCCCTCTCTGTCTCCCTCTCTGTCTCTCTCTCTGTCTCTCACTCTCTCTGTCTCTCTCTGTCTCCCTCTCTGTCTGTCTCTCTCTCTCTGTCTATCTCTCTGTCTCCCTCTCTGTCTCTCTCTCTTTCTCCCTCTTTGTCTCTCTCTCTGTCACCCTCTCTGTCTCTCCCTCTCTTACTCCCTCTCTGTCTCTCTCTGTCTCTCTCTCTTTCTCACTCTGTATCTCTCTGTTTCCCTCTGTCTCTCTCTCTGTCTATCTCTCTGTCTCCCTCTCTGTCTCGCTCTCTGTCTCCCTCTCTGTCACCTTCTATGTCTCCCTCTGTCTCTCACTCTCTGTCTCTCTCTCTGTGTCTCTCTCTGTCTCTCTCTTTCTCTCTCTCTTTCTCTCTCTCTGTCTCTATCTGTATCTTCCTCTGTCTCCCCCTCTGTCTCCCTTTCTGTATCTCCCTCTTTCTCCCTCTCTGTGTCCCTCTCTGTCTCTCTCTCTCTGTCTATCTCTCCCTTCACACAACTCAGCTCCATCCATTAGCCAACCTCCCTTCACACAACTCAGCTCCATCCATCAGCCAACCTCCCTTCACACAACTCAGCTCCATCCATCAGCCAGCCTCCCTTCACACAACTCAGCTCCATCCATCAGCCAGCCTCCCTTCACACAACTCAGTTCCATCTTCCTCTGTCTCCCCCTCTGTCTCCCTTTCTGTATCTCCCTCTTTCTCCCTCTCTGTGTCCCTCTCTGTCTCTCTCTCTGTCTATCTCTCTGTCTATCTCTCTGTCTCCCTCTCTGCCTCTCTCTCTGTCTCCTTCTCTGTCTCTCTCTCTGTCTCTCTCTCTGTCTCTCTCTCTGTCTCCCTCTCTGTCTCTCTCTCTGTCTCTCTCTTTCTCTCTTTTTTTCTATATTTCTCTCTCCCCCCAACACACACACACACAGTGGTAATATAAATATTTTGTCCATCACCATTTTCATGGTGGATTAAGTGTGTCCTGCATCTGCCCGCCTCCCTTACATTTACATTTACGTCATTTAGCAGACGCTCTTATCCAGAGCGACTTACAAATTGGTGCATTCACCCTATAACCAGTGGGATAACCACTTTACTTTTTTTTTTTTTAAGGGGGGGGGCGGGGTAGAAGGATTACTTTATCCTATCCCAGGTATTCCTTAAAGAGGTGGGGTTTCAAATGTCTCCGGAAGGTGGTGAGTGACTCCGCTGTCCTGGCGTCGTGAGGGAGCTTGTTCCACCATTGGGGTGCCAGAGCAGCGAACAGTTTTGACTGGGCTGAGCGGGAACTATGCTTCCGCAGAGGAAGGGGAGCCAGCAGGCCAGAGGTGGATGAACGCAATGCCCTCGTTTGGGTGTAGGGACTGATCAGAGCCTGAAGGTACGGAGGTGCCGTTCCCCTCACAGCTCCATAGGCAAGCACCATGGTCTTGTAACAGATGCGAGCTTCAACTGGAAGCCAGTGGAGTGTGCGGAGGAGCGGGGTGACGTGAGAGAACTTGGGAAGGTTGAACACCAGACGGGCTGCGGCATTCTGGATGAGTTGTAGGGGTTTAATGGCACAGGCAGGGAGCCCAGCCAACAGCGAGTTGCAGTAATCCAGACGGGAGATGACAAGTGCCTGGATTAGGACCTGTGCCGCTTCCTGTGTAAGGCAGGGTCGTACTCTCCGAATGTTGTAGAGCATGAACCTGCAGGATCGGGTCACCGCCTTGATGTTAGCGGAGAACGACAGGGTATTGTCCAGGGTCACGCCAAGGCTCTTCGCACTCTGGGAGGAGGACACAACGGAGTTGTCAACCGTGATGGCGAGATCATGGAACGGGCAGTCCTTCCCCGGGAGGAAGAGCAGCTCCGTCTTGCCAAGGTTCAGCTTGAGGTGGTGATCCGTCATCCATACTGATATGTCTGCCAGACATGCAGAGATGCGATTCGCCACCTGGTTATCAGAAGGGGGAAAGGAGAAGATTAGTTGTGTATCGTCAGCGTAGCAATGATAGGAGAGGCCATGTGAGGATATGACAGAGCCAAGTGACTTGGTGTATAGCGAGAATAGGAGAGGGCCTAGAACTGAGCCCTGGGGGACACCAGTGGTGAGAGCACGTGGTGCGGAGACAGCTTCTCGCCACGCCACTTGGTAGGAGCGACCGGTCAGGTAGGACGCAATCCAAGAGTGAGCCGCGCCGGAGATGCCCAGCTCGGAGAGGGTGGAGAGGAGGATCTGATGGTTCACAGTATCAAAGGCAGCAGACAGGTCTAGAAGGACAAGAGCAGAGGAGAGAGAGTTAGCTTTAGCTGTGCGGAGAGCCTCCGTGACACAGAGAAGAGCAGTCTCAGTTGAATGACCAGTCCTGAAACCTGACTGGTTAGGATCAAGAAGGTCATTCTGAGAGAGATAGCAAGAGAGTTGGCTAAAGACGGCACGCTCAATAGTTTTGGAAAGAAAAGAAAGAAGGGAGGCTGGCTGAAGGATGGAGCTGAGTTGTGTGAAGGGAGGTTGGCATCCCTTCACACAACTCAGCTCCATCCATCAGCCAGCCTCCCTTCACACAACTCAGCTCCATCCATCAGCCAACCTCCCTTCACACAACTGAGCTCCAATCATATGCCAACCTCCCTTCACACAACTCAGCTCCATCCATCAGCCAACCTCCCTTCACACAACTCAGCTCCATCCATCAGCCAACCTCCCTTCACACAACTCAGCTCCATCCTTCAGCCAGCCTCCCTTCACACAACTCAGCTCCATCCATCAGCCCGCCTCCCTTCAAACAACTCATCTCCATCCATCAGCCCGCCAACCTACACACAACTCAGCTCCTTCCATATGCCAAACTCCCTTCACACAACTCAGCTCCATCCATCAGCCAGCCTCCCTTCACACAACTCAGCTCCATCCATCAGCCAGCCTCCCTTCACACAACTCAGCTCCATCCATCAGCCAGCCTCCCTTCACACAACTCAGCTCCATCCATCAGCCAGACTCCCTTCACACAACTCAGCTCCATCCATCAGCCAGCCTCCCTTCACACAACTCAGCTCCATCCATCAGCCAGCCTCCCTTCACACAACTCAGCTCCATCCATCAGCCAGCCTCCTTCACACAACTCAGCTCCATCCATATGCCAACCTCCCTTCACACAACCCAGCTCCATCCATCAGCCCGCCAACCTACACACAACCCAGCTCCATCCATATGCCAACCTCCCTTCACACAACTCAGCTCCATCCATCCATTCATGCCTAAACCCCAAACCTCAATTTCCAGGTCCTGCCTGTCTGGCTCCATGATAAAGCAGAAAACCGTTAAGACTGCTGTGCTGTCCCAAACTGATTATACACACATCACTGGGAGGTAATAGCGTGGAGATAAAGCTGATGTCTATGGCTAGCTCTGTAACACTGCTGTAATAGTGTGTCCGAGTTACAGTGACAGACATATAACGACCACTGAGGATGGATGGATGGTTTTTTCAGATGTTGTGTGAAAAGAGAGGTTTTGGGCAACGTGTTGTAAGGCTGAAGGATGAGTTTGCTTGGTTAGAAATAGATCTGCTTGATTTTGAACTGCCTAATGTTGTCACTGACACAATCAGCAGCACTTGATATAGTCAGTGTTTAAAAGACAGCCACTGAAAAGTTTTGTGTTGACTCCCTAATGGTCAAGGTTGGGATTTGAGGAGGATAAGCTGATGATCCTAGACTCTACATCTCTGCCTTGGGACACATTTTACCTGCCGCATTACACTAGACAACAATACACTACACTACACTGCCAGTTTCCCTAGCTTCATCCAAGTGGATTGCCAAGGTACAAAGTACAATACCCCCATTCTGAGCACGCCCCCATTCTCATCGACGGGGCTGTAGTGGAACAGGTTGAGAGCTTCCTTAGTGTCCACATCACCAACAAACGATCATGGTCCAAACACACCCAGACAGTCGTGAAGAGGGCACGACAAAACCAATTCCCCCTCAGGAGACTGAAACTCAAAAAGTTCTACAGCTCCACCATCGAGAGCATCCTGACTGGTTGCATCACTGCCTGGTATGGCAACTGCTCAGCCTCCGACCGCAAGGCACTACAGAGGGTAGTGTGTACGGCCCAGTACATCACTGGGGTCAAGCTTCCTGCCATCCAGGACCTCTATACCAGGCGGTGTCAGAGGAAGGCCCTAAAAATTGTCAAAGACTCAAGCCACCCTAGTCATAGACTGTTCTCTCTGCTACCGCACGGCAAGCGGTACCGGAGCGCCAAGTCTAGGTCCAAAAAGCTTCTCAACAGCTTCTACCCCCAAGCCATAAGACTCCTGAACAGCTAATCATGGCTACCCTATTTGCATTGTTCCCCCCCCCCCCACCCCCCTCTTTTACGCTGCTGCTACTCTGTTTACTATTTATCCATAGTCACTTTAACTCTACTCACATGTACATATGACCTCAATTACCTCGACTAGCCGGTGCCCCCGCACATTGACTCTGTACCGGTACCCCCCTGTATATAGCCTCCCTACTGCTATTTAATTTTACTGCTGCTCTTTAGCTGTTTGCTTTTATTTTTTCTTTTTTTCTTAATTAACACTTTATTTTACATTTTTCTTTTAAAAAACTGCATTGTTGGTTAAGGGCTTGTAAGTAAGCATTTCACTGTAATGTCTACACTTGTTGTATTCGGCGCATGTGGCAAATACAATTTCATTTGATTTGATTTGATACTGTGGCTAATTCTAGCCCTAGTATGAGTCTGGAGCCCGGAACAGTAGAAATAATGGAACAGTAGACTGAAGAAAGAATGGAACAGTAGACTGAAGAAAGAATGGAACTTTAGACTGAAGAAAGAATGGAACAGTAGACTGAAGAAAGAATGGAACAGTAGACTGAAGAAATAATGGAACTTTAGACTGAAGAAAGAATGGAACAGTAGACTGAAGAAAGAATGGAACAGTAGACTGAAGAAAGAATGGAACAGTAGTCTGAAGAAAGAATGGAACAGTAGACTGAAGAAAGAATGGAACAGTAGACTGAAGAAAGAATGGAACAGTAGACTGAAGAAAGAATGGAACTTTAGACTGAAGAAAGAATGGAACAGTAGACTGAAGAAAGAATGGAACTTTAGACTGAAGAAAGAATGGAACTTTAGACTGAAGAAAGAATGGAACAGTAGACTGAAGGATGGAACTATGCGTGCGTCTAGAGACTGGTATAAAGGTACAGGCAGAAAGGAAGGAATGAGGCATATCAACACCAGCATGGCGAGACAAAGCTAATCCAGGAGGGACGCCTGAGGAGTGTGTTGTGTTCAGGCATGCCCCAGTGCATCCTGGGAGCACAGACCTGCTGGTTTATTCATGGGGGGTGAACTATTTCGAACACAGTGAGGGGCGGGGAGGGAGGAGCGAGGGGAGTGGGGAGGAAGGTGAGAGGAGCGAGGGGAGTGGGGAGCGAAGCAGGAAAGGAGGGAAGTGGCGAGCCACTGGCTTTGAAAACCAATGGCACAGAATGATGGATCGCCTGGGATTTAGAGGTTACTGAAGACAGCAGCCACCCAGGAGAGAGAGAGAGAGAGAGAGAGAGAGAGAGAGAGAGAGAGAGAGAGAGAGAGAGAGAGAGAGAGAGAGAGAGACTGGGCAGGGACAATAGCAGAGCCAATTGGGACTGAAAACCGATAGAGCAAGAAAAGGAGGGAGAGTGAGCCAGGTGGTCCCCTGGTAGTGTTCCCAGGCTGCAGTGAATGAGACATGGATGAAACCCTGGGTTTAGAAGGTCACTGGATACATAATCCGTCTTCTCCTTAGGTGATCATTCTACTGTGACTGGCTACTCCAGTTCCATAGACAGCCAGTCAAGCAGGCCAGAACAGACCTGTCACACGTTCCCTTACTTCACCATCTCCTGTATGTCTATGGCAGCTACAGTTGAAGTCGGAAGTTTACATACACCTTAGCCAAATAAATTTAAACTCAGTATTTTCCTGACATTTAATCCTATAAAAAATTCCCTGTCTTAGGTTAGTTAGGATCACCACTTTATTTTAAGAATGTGAAATGTCAGAATAATAGTAGAGAGAATGATTTATTTAAGCTTTTATTTCTTATATCACGTTCCCAGTGGGTCAGAAGTTTACATACACTCAATTAGTATTTGGTAGCATTGCCTTTAAATTGTTTAACTTGGGTCAAACGTTTCGGGTAGCCTTCCACAAGCTTCCCACAATAAATTGGGTGAATTTTGGCCCATTCCTCCTGACAGAGCTGGTGTAACTGAGTCAGGTTTGTAGGCCTCCTTGCTCACACACGCTTTTTCAGTTCTACCCACACATTTTCTATAGGCTTGAGGTCAGGGCTTAGTGATGGCCACTCCAATACCTTGACTTTGTTGTCCTTAAGCCATTTTGCCACAACTTTGGAAGTATGCTTGGGGTCATTGTTCATTTGGAAGACCCATTTATAATAAATAATAATAATAATATGCCAATTAGCAGACGCTTTTATCCAAAGCAACACATTTCTTTTTTTTTTAATCTTTTTTTGTGTATGGGTGGTCCCAGGGATCGAACCCACTACCTTAGCATTACAAGCGCCGTGCTCTACCAGCTGAGCTACAGAGGACCATTTGCGACCAAGCTTTAACTTTCTAACTGATGTCTTGAGATGTTGCTTCAATATATCCACATAATTTTCCTTCCTCATGATGCCATCTATTTTGTGAAGTGCTTAAGTCCCTCCTGCAGCAAAGCACCCCCACAGCATGATGCTGCCACCCCCGTACTTCACGGTTGGGATGGTGTTCTTCGGCTTGCAAGCAACCCCCTTTTTCCTCCAAACATAACGATGGTCATAATGGCAAAAACAGTTCTATTTTTGTTTCATCAGACCAGAGGACATTTCTCCAAAAAGTAAGATCTTTGTCCCCATGTGCAGTTGCAAACCGTAGTCTGGCTTTTTTATGGCGGTTTTGGAGCAGTGGCTTCTTCCTTGCTGAGCGGCCTTTCAGGTTATGTCGATATAGGACTAGTTTTACTGTGGATATACAGTGAGGGAAAAAAGTATTTGATCCCCTGCTGATTTTGTACATTTGCCCACTGAGAAAGAAATTATCAGTCTATAATTTTAATGGTAGGTTTATATGAACATTGAGAGACAGAATAACAACAAAGAAATCCAGAAAAACGCATGTCAGAAATGTTATAAATTGATTTGCATCTATCAGAAACATTTCTGGCTCCTAATCTCAGCCTGTTACCTGTATAAAAGACACCTGTCCACAGAAGCAATCAATCAATCAGATTCCAAACTCTCCACCATGGCCAAGACCAAAGAGCTCTCCAAGGATGTCAGGGACAAGATTATAGACCTACACAAGGCTGGAATGGGCTGCAAGACCATCGCCAAGCAGCTTGGTGAGAAGGTGACAACAGTTGGTGCGTTTTTTCGCAAATGGAAGAAACACAAAAGACCTGTCAATCTCCCTCGGCCTGGGGCTCCATGCAAGATCTCACCTCGTGGAGTTGCAATGATCATGAGAACGGTGAGGAATCAGCCCAAAACTACACAGGGAGATCTTGTCAATGATCTCAAGGCAGCCGGGACCATAGTCACCAAGAAAACGATTGGTAACACATTACGCCGTGAAGGACTGAAATCCTGCAGCACCCGCAAGGTCCCCCTGCTCAAGAAAGCATATATACAGGGCCGTCTGAAGTTTGCCAATGAACATCTGAGATTCAGAGGAGAACTGGGTGAAAGTGTTGTGGTCAGATTAGACCAAAATCGATGTTTGGAGGAGGAGGAATGCTGCCTATGACCCCAAGAACACCATCCCCACCATCAAACATGGAGGTGGAAACATTATGCTTTGGGGGTGTTTTTCTGCTAAGGGGACAGGACAACGGGGGCGGGTAGAAGGATTACTTTATCCTATCCCAGGTATTCCTTAAAGAGGTGGGGTTTCAAATGTCTCCGGAAGGTGGTGAGTGACTCCGCTGTCCTGGCGTCGTGAGGGAGCTTGTTCCACCATTGGGGTGCCAGGGCAGCGAACAGTTTTGACTGGGCTGAGCGGGAACTATGCTTCCGCAGAGGTAGGGGAGCCAGCAGGCCAGAGGTGGATGAAGACAGGAGCATATACACGGAGTGGACAAAACATTAGGCACGCCTGCACTTTCCATGACATAGACTGACCAGGTGAATCCAGGTGAAAGCTATGATCCCTTATTGATGGCACTTGTTAAATCCACTTCATTCAGTGTAGATGAAGGGGAGGAGACAGTTTAAAGAAGGATTAGTAAGCTTTGAGACAATTGAGACATGGATTGTGTGTGTGTGTCATTCAGAGGGTGAATGGGCAAGACAAAAGATTGAAGTGCCTTTGAACGGGTTAAGGTAGTAGGTGCCAGTGCACTGGTTTGAGTGTGTCAAGAACTGCATCGGCTTAGCAGATAAGAAAAGACGATCAGTATTTACCTGGCTAAGAGAGAAGGAATATAATATCTATTGTTTACAGGAAACTCATTCAACAATTTTAGATGTGGTTTTGGGGAAAAGGGAAGGGGGGCGGGGGGGGGGGGCAAATATACTTCTCCCATGGGCAAAGAAACCCAAAAGGGGTGATGATATTAACTAACAATTTTGATCCGAATTTGCTAATTGTTCAAACAGATCCGCAAACAGATCTTTTAAATATGTTATTGGAAATTCAAAAGGCACTCGCACATCTGAGCTATCTTTGTTGCAGGTGCATGGTAACAGTTGAATAAGATGAGAAAAAATAAGAAACCCGCACACTGCTCTTGATAGTATCACTGCTCTTGACAGTATCACTGCTCTCAATAGTTTCACTGCTCTTGATAGTATCACTGCTCTTGATAGTATCACTGCTCTTGATAGTATCACTGCTCTCAATAGTTTCACTGCTCTTGATAGTATCACTGCTCTTGATAGTATCACTGTTCTTGATAGCATCGCTGCTCTTGATAGTTTCACTGCTCTTGATAGTATCACTGCTCTTGATAGCATCACTGCTCTTGATAGTATCACTGCTCTCGATAGTATCACTGCTCTCAATAGTTTCACTGCTCTTGATAGTATCACTGCTCTTGATAGTATCGCTGCTCTTGATAGCATCACTGCTCTTGATAGTATCACTGCTCTTGATAGCATCACTGCTCTTGATAGTATCACTGCTCTCGATAGTATCACTGCTCTCGATAGTATCACTGCTCTCGATAGTATCACTGCTCTCGATAGTATCACTGCTCTCGATAGTATCACTGCTCTTGATAGTATCACTGCTCTTTATTAAGCTTTACATATCGGCCTCAAGGCCTTCGTCAGAGCTTTTATTAGTGTTCACTACCGGCATCCCTATGTAGACGCACATCTGTTCAGTGCATCGAATGGGGTTGGAGTCGAGGGAAAATAAGTAAGTGTTACCAAATATAACGATGTGCATTTCATAAGTATTCTTATAAAGTGTCTACATAAAATGTATTAAACAAGTCTGTAAAACCACAATGAGAACATCGACCCATTAAGTATTTTTCTGAAATCGTTGGGTACAGTACAAGAAAAACGTCAGAACAGTCTGATGTGAGGACATTAACATAGGCATTTAATCATTAAGACATTTAGGGAATAATGTCTGGAGGGTGGAAATCCAAAAACATTCTCTTTTGCTCTGAGTATTATCTATATCACCTCCATAGCACAGCCCACATGGACATTTAATCATATATATGTTATTGGACCATACAAATATTTGGCTCATTAATCTATACCGTTCAAATAATAATGAGCCATGCTTCTTTGAAAATATATATAATAATGTATCAAACCTACAAGCAATACAAGACTCTATTATAATGGTTGGAGATTATAATACGGTTTTAAATACCTCAATGGACCATGTCGTAGAAATATTTGACTAATAATTAATCAACTCAAAAATATCTCTCAAGACACCGGAGCTTGTGAATCCAAGAATTAGACTTTATTGCATAACAAAGCCGAGTTTGCTCCATGGAACAACTCTCTCTCTCTGGCTTAGAGATCTCTTATATACACACAAATGAAAAAAACATGCGTACATTCCTAACTTATTTTTGTTCTGCACCACCCTTTTTTTTCAACGTCCAGCTGTCACACAAAGTCCACTCCAAAAGGTCATGAATGCTTTTTTCTATATGAAGCCTCTCATTCTATCATTCTATTGGCTGCGTGGCTTAGGCCCCTTCTTAAAAAAGAACTAATGTAATGCATACCATGTGTCTATAACAAGCCCATGGGCCACAGTTTGAAAGCCCCTGTGAAAGAACACATGCATTCATTTAAAACACAGCATATACTACATGTCTATATTCCTTATTTAAGCATGTATCTGGATTATAAAATATCAAACATGTTTATTATATTTTACCTTTGGCATCTCCCTACATGTGCCTTAATGATACATAAAATAATACCATAACCATAAAGGAAATAACTCTACAAACTATCACCCTATTGCACTTAAGGAAATCATGAATATCATGGATATATTGGAACTAGTGGATATATGGAGGCTTAAATATCCTGTCCTAGTGAGATATACAAGCTAGTCGTCTTGACTACTTGCTTATGTCATGCTCGTTGGCACCAAACGTGTGGATATGGAACAGAATGCGGTCGGAGCCATCAAATATTTGGTATATACAGTGAGGGAAAAAAGTATTTGATCCCCTGCTGATTTTGTACGTTTGCCCACTGACAAAGACATGATCAGTCTATAATTTTAATGGTAGGTTTATTTGAACAGTGAGAGACAATAACAACAACACAATCCAGAAAAACGCATGTGAAAAATGTTATAAATTGATTTGCATTTTAATGAGGGAAATAAGTATTTGACCCCTCTGCAAAACATGCAAAGGCAAAACCCTTTTTGGCAATCACAGAGGTCAGACGTTTCTTGTAGTTGGCCACCAGGTTTGCACACATCTCAGGAGCAATTTTGTTCCACTCCTCTTTGCAGATCTTCTCCAAGTCATTAAGGTTTCGAGGCTGACGTTTGGCAACTCGAACCTTCAGCTCCCTCCACATATTTTCTATGGGATTAAGGTCTGGAGACTGGGTAGGCCACTCCAGGACCTTAATATGCTTCTTCTTGAGCCACTCCTTTGTTGCCTAGGCCGTGTGTTTTGGGTCATTGTCATGCTGGAATACCCATCCACAACCCATTTTCAATGCCCTGGCTGAGGGAAGGAGGTTCTCACCCAAGATTTGACGGTACATGGCCCCGTCCATCGTCCCTTTGATGCGGTGAAGTTATCCTGTCCCCTTAGCAGAAAAACACCCCCAAAGCATAATGTTTCCACCTCCATGTTTGACGGTGGGGGTGGTGTTCTTGGGGTCATAGGCAGCCTTCCTCCTCCTCCAAACACGGCGAGTTGAGTTGATGGCAAAGAGATCGATTTTGATCTCATCTGACCGCAACACTTTCACCCAGTTCTCCTCTGAATCATTCAGATGTTCATTACAAACTTCAGACAGCCCTGTATATGTGCTTTCTTGAGCAGGGGGACCTTGCGGGCGCTGCAGGATTTCAGTCCTTCACGGTGTAGTGTGTTACCAATAGTTTTCGTGGTGACTATGGTCCCAGCTGCCTTGAGATCATTGATAAGATCCTCCCGCGTAGTTCTGGGCTGATTCCTCACCGTTCTCATGATCATTGCAACTCCACGAGGTGAGATCTTGCATGGAGCCCCAGGCCGAGGGAAATTTACAGTTCTTTTGTGTTTCTTCCATTTGCGAATAATCGCACCAACTGTTGTCACCTTCTCACCAAGCTGCTTGGCGATGCTCTTGTAGCCCATTCCAGCCTTGTGTAGGTCTACAATCTTGTCCCTGACATCCTTGGAGAGCTCTTTGGTCTTGGCCATGGTGGAGAGTTTGGAATCTGATTGATTGATTGCTTCTGTGAACAGGTGTCTTTTATACAGGTAACAAGCTGAGATTAGGAGCACTCCCTTTAAGAGTGTGCTCATAATCTCAGCTCGTTACCTGTATAAAGACACCAGGGAGCCAGAAATCTTTTGATTGAGAGGGGGTCAAATACTTATTTCCCTCATTAAAATGCAAATCAAATTATAACATTTTTTACATGCGTTTTTCTGGATTTCTTTGTTGTTATTCTAATAATAATATGCCATTTAGCAGACGCTTTTATCCAAAGCGACTTACAGTCATGTGTGCATACATTTTTACGTATGGGTGGTCCTGGTGATCTAACACACTACCCTGGCGTTACAAGCGCCATGCTCTACCAGCTGAGCTACAGAGGATAATTTCTGTCTCTCACTGTTCAAATAAACCTACCATTAAAATTATAGACTGATCATTTTCTTTGTCAGTGGGCAAACGTGCAAAATCAGCAGGGGATCAAATATTTTTTCCCTCACTGTACATATGCATATATATTATATTTACAAAAAAATATATATTGGGGATTGGAAATGATGCAGACAATTACATTGATGGAAGCTGCAATCTATCTGTAATATTAAAGCTGATCTACCCACTATAAAATGTTTTATGAAATAAATGCATCGCTGGCGGGTTTTTCACGCTCAACAGTTTCCCGTGTGTATCAAGAATGGTCCACCACCCAAAGGACATCCAGCCAACTTGACTCAACTGTGGGAAGCATTGGAGTCAACATGGGCCAGCATCCCTGTGGAACACTTTCGACACCTTGTAGAGTCCATGCCCCCGACAAATTGAGGCTGTTCTGAGGGCAAAAGGGGGTGCAAATCAATATTAGGAAGGTGTTCCTAATATTTTGTAAAGTCAGTGTATGTGCCTGAATGAACCAACCACACCACCATAATGATGATCTTTATTATACTAACCCTAACCCTAACCCAGACAGGACCATGTATGTGCCTGGAAGAACCATTCCCACCATAATGACGATCTAAATTATAATCACAGATTAATCGGATGAAGGTTATAAGAGGTACAACACACAGACACATACAACATAAAATATACACACATTCAATCCTATAGACAGAGACCCAGAGACCCAGACATAATTGTAAATCATATACATGTAACTGTCAAAATAACGGAAACACCAACATAAAGTGTCTTAGTAGGGTTTTTGGGCCACCACGAGCCGCCAGAACAGCTTCAATGCACCTTGGCATAGATTCTACAAGTGTCTGGAACTCTATTGGAGGGATGCAACACCATTCTTCCATGAGAAATTCCATAATTCGGTTTTTTTGTTTGTGGTGGAAAACGCTGTCTCAGGCACCGCTCCAGAATCTCCCATAAGTGTTCAATTGGGTTGAGATCTGAGGTGTATTCATAACTGAAACCATTTACCGTTTAAGAACCAAACGAAAGCAAACAGAACGAAACTGGAAGGGACCTACCTGAATTTGTCCTAAGCGTAATGGGAAGTTAATTGCTTAATACACTCAGGAACCACATCTATGTGGAAGCACGTGCTTTCAATATACTTTGTATACCTTATTTACTAAAGTGTTTCCTTTATTTTGGCAGTTACCTGTACTGAATACATTTACGAACAACTTTAATGTATGTGTGTGCCTGGGTGAACCATCCTCATCCTAATGATCAAATCTAATGTCTACAACAGGTGTAGACTTTACCCATGATCCTGATGATCCGATCTGCTGGTGTGGTCGAGTTTCATCTACTCTGATGATGAGCTTGGCGTGTGTGTGTGTGTGTGTGTGTGTGTGTGTGTGTGTGTGTGTGTGTGTGTTGCTAGAGGTTTTGTGGTCTGCGAACCTCAAAGTGCATGCGCTTGCTACTCAGATGGTATTTTAGCTTCTCAAATGGTATTTTAGCTTCTCAGATGATATTTTAGCTTCTCAGATTGTAATTTAGCTTCTCAGATGGTATTTTAGCTTCTCAGATGGTATTTTAGCGTCTTAGATGGTATTTTAGCTTCTCCGATGGTATTTTAGCTTCTCAGATAGTATTTTAGCGTCTTAGATGGTATTTTAGCTTCTCAGATGTGTGCGCGCAACCTGCAGACATTTGTTGGTCTCCTGTATCACGTGAGTCAGTAGCTTTGTTCCAGGGCGTCAATGTGCTACGCACATACCAGTTGGCGCACAAACTCTGGTCCAGGGCATTATGTTAACCACTGTTGCTTGTGTAGCTAGCTAGCTAGTAAACACTAACTGGCTAGTACAAAACTAGCTAGTTCACACTAGCTCTAGTACAGACTAGCTAGCTAGTACAAAACTAGCTAGTACAACACTAGCTAGCTAGCTAGTACACACTAGCTCTAGTAGGCGGCAGGTAGCTTAATGGGTAAGAGCGTTGTGCCAGTAACCGAAAGGTCGCTGGTTCTAATCCCCGAGCCGACTAGGTGAAAAATCTGTCGATGTGCCCTTAAGCAAGGCACTTAACCCTAATTGCTCATGTAAGTCGCTCTGGATAAGAGCGTCTGCTAAATGACTAAAAATGTAAAATGTAAAAATGTAGTACACACTAACTAGTACACACTAACTAGCTAGTACAACACTAACTAGTTTGCTCTGGCACCCCAATGGTGGAACAAGCTCCCCCACGACGCCAGGACAGCAGAGTCACTCACCACCTTCCGGAGACATTTGAAACCCCACCTCTTTAAGGAATACCTGGGATAGGATAAAGTAATCCTTCTACCCCCCCCCCCCCCCCCCCACCAAAAAAAAATTGTAAAGTGGTTATCCCACTGGCTATAGGGTGAACGCACCAATTGGTGAGTCGCTCTGGATAAGAGCGTCTGCTAAATGACGTAAATGTGCCCTTGAGCAAGGCACTTAACCCTAATTGCTCCTGTAAGTCGCTCTGGATAAGAGCGTCTGCTAAATGACGTAAATGTAAAATGTAACTAGCTAGCTAGTACAACACTAGCTAGTTAGCTAGTACACACTAGCTTTAGTACACACTAACTAGTACACACTAACTAGCTAGTACAACACTAGCTAGCTAGTACACACTAGCTCTAGTACACTAACTAGCTAGTACACACTAGCAGGTACACACTAGCTAGTGCACACAAACTAGCTAGTACAAAACTAGCTAGTACGACGCTAGCTAGCTAGTACACACTAGCTCTACTACAAACTAGCTAGTACACATTAGCTAGTACACACTAACTAGCTAGTACAACGCTAGCTATCTAGCTAGTAGAACACTAGCGCTAGTACACTTGCTCTAGTACAGCGTCTGTGGCGTAAGAAGGTATCTGCTTCAGCCAAACCCTATTGGAGGCTTCAGGCAGAAAGCCTCAGTGAGTGATAGCATCCATCCATCCATCCATCTCTTTCTTCTTTTATTTTTCTCTCTGTTTTGCAGGGAGGCTAAACAAGCCTCGACAATGAATGCACCAGTATCTGCGGGGAGGGAGGCACACACACAAGCGCACACACATACACAGCCACACAAGAGAGAACACACACACACACCTTGCCCTAGTGTTTAATTAAAATGTCTGTATTATCTACAGAGCATGCAGATTAAGCAGGTTCCAGAAGATGGGCTTTGTGTTTGTGTTTGTGTACGTGTGTGTGTGTGTGTGTGTGTGTGTGTCTGTGTGTGTGTGTGTGTGTGTGTGTGTCTGTGTGTGTGTGTGTGTGTGTGTGTGTGTGTGTGTCTGTGTCTGTGTGTGTGTGTGTGTGTGTCTGTGTGTGTGTGTGTGTGTGTGTGTGTGTGTGTGTCTGTGTGTGTGTGTGTGTGTGTGTGTGTGTGTGTCTGTGTGTGTGTCTGTGTGTGTGTGTGTGTGTGTGTGTGTCTGTGTGTGTGTGTGTGTGTGTGTGTTGCTAGAGGTTTTGTGGTCTGCGAACCTCAAAGTGCATGCGCTTGCTACTCAGATGGTATTTTAGCTTCTCAAATGGTATTATAGCTTCTCAGATGATATTTTAGCTTCTCAGATTGTATTTTAGCTTCTCAGATGGTATTTTAGCTTCTCAGATGGTATTTTAGCGTCTTAGATGGTATTTTAGCTTCTCAGATGTGTGCTCGCAACCTGCAGACATTTGTTGGTCTCCTGTATCACGTGAGTCAGTAGCTTTGTTCCAGGGCGTCAATGTGCTACGCACATACCAGTTGGCGCACAAACTCTGGTCCAGGGCATTATGTTAACCACTGTTGCTTGTGTAGCTAGCTAGCTAGTAAACACTAACTGGCTAGTACAAAACTAGCTAGTTCACACTAGCTCTAGTACAGACTAGCTAGCTAGTACAAAACTAGCTAGTACAACACTAGCTAGCTAGCTAGTACACACTAGCTCTAGTAGGCGGCAGGTAGCTTAGTGGGTAAGAGCGTTGTGCCAGTAACCGAAAGGTCGCTGGTTCTAATCCCCGAGCCGACTAGGTGAAAAATCTGTCGATGTGCCCTTAAGCAAGGCACTTAACCCTAATTGCTCATGTAAGTCGCTCTGGATAAGAGCGTCTGCTAAATGACTAAAAATGTAAAATGTAAAAATGTAGTAATCAATCAATCAATCAATTTTATTTTATATAGCCCTTCTTACATCAGCTAATATCTCGAAGTGCTGTACAGAAACCCAGCCTAAAACCCCAAACAGCTAGTAATGCAGGTGTAGAAGCACGGTGGCTAGGAAAAACTCCCTAGAAAGGCGAAAACCTAGGAAGAAACCTAGAGAGGAACCAGGCTATGAGGGGTGGCCAGTCCTCTTCTGGCTGTGCCGGGTGGAGATTATAACAGAACCATGCCAAGATGTTCAAAAATGTTCATAAGTGACAAGCATGGTCAAATAATAATCAGGAATAAATCTCAAAAAAAAAAAGTACACACTAACTAGTACACACTAACTAGCTAGTACAACACTAACTAGTTTGCTCTGGCACCCCAATGGTGGAACAAGCTCCCCCACGACGCCAGGACAGCAGAGTCACTCACCACCTTCCGGAGACATTTGAAACCCCACCTCTTTAAGGAATACCTGGGATAGGATAAAGTAATCCTTCTACCCCCCCCACCCCCCCCCCCCCCCCCCCCCCCCCCCAAAAAAAATAATAATTGTAAAGTGGTTATCCCACTGGCTATAGGGTGAACGCACCAATTGGTGAGTCTCTCTGGATAAGAGCGTCTGCTAAATGACGTAAATGTGCCCTTGAGCAAGGCACTTAACCCTAATTGCTCCTGTAAGTCGCTCTGGATAAGAGCGTCTGCTAAATGACTAAAATGTAAATGTAAAATGTAACTAGCTAGCTAGTACACACTAGCTAGTACAACACTAGCTAGTTAGCTAGTACACACTAGCTTTAGTACACACTAACTAGTACACACTAACTAGCTAGTACAACACTAGCTAGCTAGTACACACTAGCTCTAGTACACTAACTAGCTAGTACACACTAGCAGGTACACACTAGCTAGTGCACACAAACTAGCTAGTACAAAACTAGCTAGTACGACGCTAGCTAGCTAGTACACACTAGCTCTACTACAAACTAGCTAGTACACATTAGCTAGTACACACTAACTAGCTAGTACAACGCTAGCTATCTAGCTAGTAGAACACTAGCTAAAACCTAGCTTACCATCTATGGTCCAAAGCTCCCTAGCTAAATCTTAGCCTACCATCCACAGCTCCTTAGCTAAAGCCAAGCCTAATGTCCACAACACCCTTGCTAAAGCCAAGCCTACCTCCACAGCTCCCTAGCTAAATCCTAGCCTACCGTCAACAATACCTTAGCTAAACCCAAGCCTACCGTCCTTAACACCCTAACTAAACACAAGCCTACCGTCCACAACACCCTAGGTAAACACAAGCCTACTGTCCACAACACCCTAGCTAAACACAAGCTTACTGTCCAGAACGCCCTAGCTAAACACAAGCTTACCTTCCACCCTAGCTAAACTCAAGCCTACCGTCCACAACACCCTAGGTAAACACAAGCTTACTGTCCAGAACGCCCTAGCTAAACACAAGCTTACTGTCCAGAACGCCCTAGCTAAACACAAGCTTACCTTCCACCCTAGCTAAACTCAAGCCTACCGTCCACAACACCCTAGGTAAACACAAGCTTACTGTCCAGAACGCCCTAGCTAAACACAAGCTTACTGTCCAGAACGCCCTAGCTAAACACAAGCTTACCTTCCACCCTAGCTAAACTCAAGCCTACCGTCCACAACACCCTAGGTAAACACAAGCTTACTGTCCAGAACGCCCTAGCTAAACACAAGCTTACTGTCCAGAACACCCTAGCTAAACACAAGCTTACCTTCCACCCTAGCTAAACTCAAGCCTACCGTCCACAACACCCTAGGTAAACACAAGCTTACTGTCCAGAACGCCCTAGCTAAACACAAGCTTACCTTCCACCCTAGCTAAACTCAAGCCTACCGTCCACAACACCCTAGCTAAACCTTAGCCTACTGGTAGGTGTTAGATATATGTCTAACAACTTGATTCTTCTGGAAGTGTTAAATGCTGTGTTGTCTCTCGGTTGCCCAGTGTATTGTGTTTACACCACTGCTTCACTGAGACGGAAAACTGAGTTTACTAATGCCTCTTCTCTTATTTCCTCTCCTCTCTGCAGCTCTCATCCTGTTGAGCACCATCAGTAGCTGCCACCTTCAGTGAGGTCCTCTTAAGCCACTTCCACTGACCCCTGAACCCTCGTTGCCATGGAGAGCCTGAGTGAGCTCCAGAACCCGCTACTGGACAAGAACAGCAGGCACGTCGTCAACGGTTATGGCGGTGACTTCCCTAACAACCAGTACCAGGAGAACATCATCAACTACTTCATAACCGGCGGCAACGACGGAGGAGGAGGTGGAGGTTACACTAACAACGGTACGGTGGCCCATGTGGGACACAACAACCCCAACGGCAAGACGAAAGCCCAACAACTCCTCGATGCCACCTCCCTCCATCTGGCCGTCGAGGCCTTCTACAGACCTACCTTCATCCTGTACAAGGAGGAAGGGGGAGGCAGCAGCGGCGGAGGTGCCAAGGCCATGGATTCTAAGAGTGAGTGCTGCGAGACTACCTTCACAGAGAAGAAAGAAGAGGAGAGGGAGACCCCCGGCAGCACGGAGGACCCTCAGGCCAAGCTGCTGGAGGACGGAGACAACGTCAAGATACAGACTGTCTCCTACGAGGTGGAGGAGGAGGAGTATGTGGAATATGAGGTAAAGAAGAGGAAATACCTGCGCTATGTTGTATCCTCTCTCTCTCTCTCTCTCTCTCTCTCTCTCTCTCTCTCTCTCTCTCTCCCTCTCTCTTCCTAGCAGTTGACCAGTGATAAAGTATTACAGCTACCCAGCAGTTGACCAATGATACAGTATTACAGCTACCCAGCAGTTGACCAATGATATTACAGCTACCCAGCAGTTGACCAGTGATATTACTGCTACTCAGCAGTCAATCAATGATCCCGCTATACAAAACACTATCTAGAGATCCCTCTCTATACAAAACACTATCTAGAGATCCCTCTCTATACAAAACACTTTCTAGAGATCCCTCTCTATACAAAACACTTTCTAGAGATCCATCTATACAAAACACTATCTAGAGATCCCTCTCTATACAAAACACTATCTAGAGATCCTCTGTAGCTCAGCTGGTAGAGCACGGCGCTTGTAACGCTAAGGTAGTGGGTTCGATCCCCGGGACCACCCATACACAAAAAAAATATATATGTATGCACGCATGACTGTAAGTCGCTTTGGATAAAAGCGTCTGCTAAATGGCATATTATTATTATTAAAACACTAGCTAGAGATCCCTCTATACAAAACACTATCTAGAGATCACTCTATACAAAACACTATCTAGACATCACTCTATACAAAAAACTATCTAGAGATCCCTCTATACAAAACACTATCTAGAGATCCCTCTATACAAAACACTATCTAGAGAACCATCTCTATACAAAACACTATCTAGAGATCCCTCTCTATACAAAACACTATCTAGAGATCCCTCTATACAAAACACTATCTAGAGATCCCTCTCTATACAAAACACTATCTAGAGATCCCTCTATACAAAACACTATCTAGAGATCCCTCTCTATACAAAACACTATCTAGAGATCCCTCTATACAAAACACTATCTAGAGATCCCTCTCTATACAAAACACTATCTAGAGATCCCTCTCTATACAAAACACTATCTAGACATCACTCTATACAAAACACTATCTAGAGATCCCTCTATACAAAACACTATCTAGAGATCCCTCTATGCAAAACACTATATAGAGATCCCTCTCTATACAAAACACTATCTAGACATCACTCTATACAAAACACTAGCTAGAGATCCCTCTATACAAAACACTATCTAGAGATCCCTCTATACAAAACACTATCTAGAGAGCCATCTCTATACAAAACACTATCTAGAGATCCCTCTCTATACAAAACACTATCTAGAGATCCCTCTATACAAAACACTATCTAGAGATCCCTCTCTATACAAAACACTATCTAGAGATCACTCTATACAAAACACTATCTAGAGATCCCTCTATACAAAACACTATCTAGAGATCCCTCTCAATACAAAACACTATCTAGACATCACTCTATACAAAACACTATCTAGAGATCCCTCTATACAAAACACTATCTAGAGATCCCTCTCTATACAAAACACTATCTAGACATCACTCTATACAAAACACTATCTAGAGATCCCTCTATACAAAACACTATCTAGAGATCCCTCTTTACAAAACACTATCTAGACATCACTCTATACAAAACACTATCTAGAGATCCCTCTATACAAAACACTATCTAGAGATCCCTCTATACAAAACACTATCTAGAGATCCCTCTATACAAAACACTAGCTAGAGATCCCTCTCTATACAAAACACTATCTAGAGATCACTCTATACAAAACACTATCTAGACATCACTCTATACAAAACACTATCTAGAGATCCCTCTATACAAAACACTATCTAGAGATCCCTCTATACAAAACACTATCTAGAGATCCCTCTCTATACAAAACACTATCTAGAGATCCATCTCTATACAAAATACTATCTAGAGATCCCTCTCTATACAAAACACTATCTAGAGATCCCTCTATACAAAACACTATCTAGAGATCCCTCTCTATACAAAACACTATCTAGAGATCCCTCTATACAAAACACTATCTAGAGATCCCACTATACAAAACACTATCTAGAGATCACTCTTTATACAAAACACTATCTAGACATCACTCTATACAAAACACTATCTAGAGATCCCTCTATACAAAACACTATCTAGAGATCCATCTATACAAAACACTATCTAGAGATCCATCTCTATACAAAACACTATCTAGAGATCCCTCTCTATACAAAACACTATCTAGAGATCCCTCTATACAAAACACTATCTAGAGATCCCTCTATACAAAACACTATCTAGAGATCCCTCTTTACAAAACACTATCTAGACATCACTCTATACAAAACACTATCTAGAGATCCCTCTATACAAAACACTATCTAGAGATCCCTCTATACAAAACACTATCTAGAGATCCCTCTCCATACAAAACACTATCTATAGATCCCTCTATACAAAACACTATCTAGAGATCCCTCTCTATACAAAACACTATCTAGAGATCACTCTATACAAAACACTATCTAGACATCACTCTATACAAAAGACTATCTAGAGATCCCTCTATACAAAACACTATCTAGAGATCCCTCTATACAAAACACTATCTAGAGATCCCTCTATACAAAACACTATCTAGAGATCCCTCTATACAAAACACTATCTAGACATCACTCTATACAAAACACTATCCAGAGATCCATCTCTATACAAAACACTATCTAGAGATCCCTCTCTATACAAAACACTATATATAGATCCCTCTATACAAAACACTATCTAGAGATCACTCTATACAAAACACTATCTAGAGATCCCTCTCTATACAAAACACTATCTAGAGATCCCTCTCTATACAAAACACTATCTAGAGATCCCTCTATACAAAACACTATCTAGAGATCCCTCTATACAAAACACTATCTAGAGATCCCTCTCTATAAAAAACACTATCTAGAGATCCCTCTATACAAAACACTATCTAGAGATCCCTATCTATCACTCTCTAAAGACCCAATATGTGTCTCAGCTGCTAGTGCTGTCAAAGCTGACTGTATGACACTATCTGCCTGATATTCAGCAAGACTTACACAGGCATGTCAAGGTCTTAGGCCTGTGTGTGTGTGTGTGTGTGTGTGTGTGTGTGTGTGTGTGTGTGTGTGTGTTTGTGTGTGTGTGTGTGTTTGTATGTGTGTATGTATGTGTGTGTGTGTTTGTATGTGTGTGTGTGTGTGTGTGTGTGTGTGTGTGTGTGTGTGTGTGTGTGTGTGTGTGTGTGTGTGTGTGTGTGTGTGTGTGTTTGTGTTTGTGTGTGTGTTTGTATGTGTGTGTGTATGTGTGTATGTGTATGTGTGTGTGGGCATGCATGCGTGCCTGCTTGCATGTGTGAGCAGCGCCTCTCTCCATCCCTCTCTCCATCCCACTCTCCTCTCTCCATCCCTTTCTCCTCTATCAATCCCTCTCTCCTCTATCCATCCCTCCCTACTCCCTCGCTCCACCCTATGCCGTTTTGGATCTTTAAACACTGTAATAAAGGCCCAGATTTTATCTCCTGAAAAACACCCACTTTAAATCTCTCTCCACCACCGTCAGATCTTACTTTCCTCCAGAGAGAGAGAGGGAGAGGAGAGAAAGGGTAATGAGGGAAGGAGGGAGGGAGACAGAGAGAGAGAGAGAGCAAGAGAGAGAGAGAGAGAGAGAGAGAGAGAGAGAGAGAGAGAGAGAGAGAGAGAGAGAGAGAGAGAGAGAGAGAGAGAGAGAGAGAGAGAGAGAGAGAGAAAGAGAGAGAGAGAGAGGGAGAGAGAGAGAGAGAGAGAGAGAGAGAGACAGAGAGAGAGAGAGAGAGAGAGAGAGAGAGAGAGAGAGAGAGAGAGAGAGAGAGAGAGAGAGAGAGAGAAATCAGTGTAATTGAAGAAAATATGGGAAATTGTGATACTAAACAAACAACAACAGGAAGAGCCACAGTATCTATCCAAAACAGAGATGTATTGATACCCACGTCTCATACCTTTTTGTCCCTAAAACAAAGAACAAACAGCAAAAACATTTACATGATCAATTACAAATCTTAGAGTCAGCTATTAAAAGACTACTAGAACTCACTGGCTCCAATTACATAATTGAATGAACTACAGGACAAAATCCAACCCCCCAACCCAAAAAGGCCTGTTGTGTTGATGGTATCCTAAATGAAATGATTAAATATACAGACCACAAATTCCATTTGGCTATAATTAAACTCTTTAACATCATCCTCAGCTCTGGCATCTTCCCCAATATTTGGAACCAAGGACTGATCACCCCAATCCACAAAAGTGGAGACAAATTCTACCCCAATAACTACCATGGGATATGCGTCAACAGCAACCTTGGGAAAATACTCTGCATTATCATTAACAGCAGAGTCGTACATTTCCTCAGTGTACATTTTTACCAAATTACTGTACGACAGACCACATATTCACCCTGCTGAACACAACCTTGACAGTCCCCCTTTTCAGTTCTCTCTCTCTCTCTCTCTCTCGCTCTCTCTCTCTCTCCCTCTCTCTCTCTCTCTCTCTCTCTCCTTTCAGAGCACTCTTCTCCCACTCTTTCTTTCAGTCATCGATCCTCTCTCTCCTCTTAACTGCAGCAGTGTAATAGTTTGTCTCTTTGTAATGCATGATGCTTGGCTGCCTTTCCCTCCAGAACACCTCAGATGACAAACAAACAAACGAAAACAAAAGGCAAAGTCTTCTCTTCTTCTTTGTTGATTTCAAAAAAGCTTTTGACTCAATTTGGCATGAGGTTCTGCTATATAAACTGATGGAAAGTGGTGTTAGAGGGAAAAACATACGACATTATAAAATCCATGTACACAAACGACAAGTGTGCAGTAAAAAAAAAACATCACACACATTTCTTTCCACAGGGCCATGGGGTGAGACAGGGAGGCAGTTTGAGCCCTACTTTCTTCAACATATACTGTATATCAATGAATTGGCGAGGGCAGTAGAACCGTCTGCAGCATAGATTCTGTCAGACCTGGGCCCTGACAGTTAATCTCTGAAGACAAAAATAATGGTGTTCCAAAAAAGGTCCAGTTGCCACGACCATAAATACAAATTCCATCTAGTCACTGTTGCCCTAGAGCACACAAAAAACTATACCTACCTCGGCCTAAACATCAGCACCACAGGTATCTTCCACAAAGCTGTGAACGCCATCAAAAGGAACATAACATTTGACATCCCAATTAGGATCTGGCTTAAAATACTTGAATCATGCAGAATTCTGCAAAAATATCCTCTGTGTACAACATAAAACACAAAATAATGCATGCAGAGCAGAATTAGGACGATACTCACTAGTTATAAAAATCCAGAAAATATCAATTACAGTCTACAACCACCTAAAAATAAGTGATTCTAAAACCTTCCATAACAAAGCCCTCATCTACAAAGAGATGACCCTGGAGAATAGTCCCCTCTGCCAGCTGGTACGGGGACTCTGCTCACAAACACAAACAGACCCCACAGAGTCCCAGGACAGCAACACAATTACACCCAACCAAATCATGAGACAACAAAAAGATAATTACTTGACATATTGGAAAGAATCAACAAAAAAAACAGAGCAAACTAGAATGCTATTTGGCCCTAAACAGAGAGTACACAGTGGCAGAATACCTGACCACTGTGACTGAACCAAACTTAAGGAAAGCTTTGACTATGTACAGACTCAGTGAGCATAGCCTTGCTATTGAGAAAGGCTGCCGTAGGCAGACCTGGCTCTTAAGAGAAGACAGGCTATGTGCACACTGCCCACAAAATGAGGTGGAAACTGAGCTGCACTTCCTAACCTCCTGCCAAATGTAAGACCATATTAGAGACACATATTTCCCTCAGATTACACAGACCCACAAAGAATTTGAAAACAAACCCAATTTTGATAAACTCCCATATCTATTAGGTGAAATATCACAGTATGCCATCACAGCAGCAAGATGTGTGACCTGTTGCCACAAGAAAAGGGCAACCAGTGAAGAACAAACACCATTGTAAATTCAAACTATTTATCTGTTTATTTATTTTCCCTTTCATACTTCAACTATTTGCACATTGTTACAACATTGCCAATAATATAACATTTTAAATGTCTATAATCTTTTAAAACTGTAATGTTTACTGTTCATTTTTTATTGTTTATTTCCCTTGTTTATTTCCCTTTTGTTTATTGTCTATTTCACTTGCTTTGGCAATGTAAACTTTTTTCCATGCCAATAAAGCCATTTTAATTGAATAGAGAGAGAGAGAGAGAGAGAGAGAGCGCGAGAGAGAGAGAGAGAGAGAGAGAGAGAGAGAGAGAGAGAGAGAGAGAGAGAGAGAGAGAGAGAGAGAGGTGGTGGAGAGATGGATGGAGAGAGAGAGAGAGAGAGAGAGAGAGAGAGAGAGGTGCTAAAAGGAAATAGCATATAAGGATGTGAAAAGTGAAACAAATGCTTTTAGATGTGTGAGATTGAGCGTTGAGCGGACAAATCAACTTTATGTCTTTTAATTCAGGCAGTTGACTAGCCTAATCTAAATTGTTCAGTTGAAGGGTCCTCATCAGAGAACAATGGCCGTGGTTTTCACTGTGATGAGTGTCTACTTTATAATGAAGGACAACTCTAAAGTGGATCTACTTTCAGCTCAGTAAAGATGATGATGATCATTATGATGATGAGGCAGTTTAGCACAACCAGATCTCATAGTTTCCCTTGGAAATTCAACACATTATGGATTAACGTCTATTTGTTACACATTAATTCTGTGTGATTACAGGGTTAAAACAGAAACAACTCAAAGAGTTAAGTTTAGGTATTAATTCTGAGCGGTTAAGGTTAGGGCTTTGGTTTGGGGATGGCTTAAAACAAAATAGTTAAAAACGAGGTGCCCTTACCATCAGGTATCGTCAGTATTCTGACTATTCTCGCAGCATGCTAGAGCATGGTGAACAGCTTCAGCACAGCATCACGAGTTCGCTCCCAGTGTTGGGCAATTCTTTTTCATTTTTTTTTTTGGTGAGCGCCAAGGAAGGCATATATTGACATTCTCAGGACCTTTTCAAATGTCGGAAATCGGCATCTATTTCTAGTGATCAGTCTGGTTTAGCACTGGCTTCATCTTGTCTTTGTGGGTTATTCCATGCAGGAAGCTAATGATGACCAGAGACAGACTGGAATAGATACTATGGGGTGTTTGCCAATGTTTGGTTGGCACCACATTAGAATGAGAATGAAAAACAAAAGGACAGAGCTCTAAAACCCACAGGGTTCTTTCCACTGGCTACCCAGCATGGTGGCACAATGCAATGTTCATGTACTGTAG
>NW_028162043.1:80000-84818 GCF_964263955.1 Coregonus lavaretus
TTCTCAATTGGATTGAGGTCTGGGCTTTGACTAGGCCATTCCAATACATTTAAATGTTTCCCCTTAAACCACTCAAGTGTTGCTTTAGCAGTATGCTTAGGGTCATTGTCCTGCTGGAAGGTGAACCTCCATCCCAGTCTCAAATCTCTGGAAGACTGAAACAGGTTTCCCTCTAGAATTTTCCTGTATTTAGCGCCATCCATCATTCCATCAATTCTGACTTCTGACCAGTATCCCAGTCCCTGCCGATGAAAAACATCCCCACATCATGATGCTGCCACACCATGCTTCACTTTGGGGATGGTGTTCTCGGGTTGATGAGAGGTGTTGGGTTTGCGCCAGACATAGCGTTTTCCTTGATGGCCAAAAATCTCAATTTTAGTCTCATCTGACCAGAGTACCTTCTTCCATATGTTTGGGGAGTCTCCCACATGCCTTTTGGCGAACACCAAATGTGTTTGCTTATTCTTTTCTTTAAGCAATGGCTTTTTTCTGGCCACTCTTCCGTAAAGCCCAGCTCTGTGGAGTGTACGGCTTAAAGTGGTCCTATGGACAGATACTCCAATCTCCGCTGTAGAGCTTTGCAGCTCCTTCAGGGTTATCTTTGGTCTCTTTGTTGCCTCTCTGATTAATGCCCTCCTTGCCTGGTCCATGACTTTTGGTGGGCGGCCCTCTCTTGGCAGGTTTGTTGTGGTGCCATATTCTTTCAATTTTTTAATAATTGATTTAATGGTGCTCTGTGGGATGTTCAAAGTTTTTGATATTTTTTTATAACCCAACCCTGACCTGTACTTCTCCACAACTTTGTGGTCCTCTGTAGCTCAGCTGGTAGAGCACGGCTCTTGTAACGCCAAGGTAGTGGGTTTGATCCCCGGGACCACCCATACACAAAAATGTATGCACGCATGACTGTAAGTCGCTTTGGATAAAAGCGTCTGCTAAATGGCATATTATTTGTCCCTGACCTGTTTGGAGAGCTCCTTGGTCTTCATGGTGCCGCTTGCTTGGTGGTGCCCCTTGCTTAGTGGTGTTGCAGACTCTGGGGCCTTTCAGAACAGGTGTATATATACTGAGATCATGTGACACTTAGATTGCACACAGGTGGACTTTATTTAACTAATTATGTGACTTCTGAAGGTAATTGGTTGCACCAGATCTTATTTAGGGGCTTCATAGCAAAGGGGGTGAATACATATGCACGCACCACTTTTCCATTATTTATTTTGTAGAATGTTTTGAAACAAGTAATTTTTTTCATTTCACTTCACCAATTTGGACTATTTTGGGTATGTCCATTACATGAAATCAAAATAAAATCAATTTAAATTACAGGTTGTAATGCAACTAAATAGGAAAAATGCCAAGGGGGATGAATACTGTAGAGGAGCGTCAGTATCGGTAATCTGGATCACCATTTACAGAGAGGAACGGCAGGTTGGGCATCAATCATCTGGATCACCATTTACAGAGAGGAACGGCAGGTTGGGCATCAATCATCTGGATCACCATTTACAGAGAGGAACGGCAGGTTGGGCATCAATCATCTGGATCACCATTTACAGAGAGGAACGTCAGGTTGGGCATCAATCATCTGGAACACCATTTACAGAGAGGAACGGCAGGTTGGGCATCAATCATCTGGATCACCATTTACAGAGAGGAACGGCAGGTTGGCAATCAATAATCTGGAACCCCATTCACATAGAGGAACGGCAGGTTGGAAATCAATCATCTGGATCACCATTTACAGAGAGGAACGGCAGGTTGGGCATCAATCATCTGGATCACCATTTACAGAGAGGAACGGCAGGTTGGGCATCAATCATCTGGAACCCCATTCACATAGAGGAACGGCAGGTTGGCAATCAATCATCTGGAACCCCATTCACATAGAGGAACGGCAGGTTGGGCATCAATCATCTGGAACTCCATTCACATAGAGGAACGTCAGGTTGGGCATCAATCATCTGGAACCCCATTTACAGAGAGGTACGGCAGTATCGATAATCTGGAAATACATTTACATAGAGGAACGTCAGTCTGGGCATCGATCATCTGGAAAATGGGAGGTGTTACACCGAACAGAGAGGTGAAAGACTGTGAGACACAGTGCTGTAAAAAGTTCCCAATTGTCATACTTAAGTAAAAGTAAAGATACCTTAATAGAAAATGACTCAATTAGAAGTGAAAGTCACCCAACAAAATACTACTTGAGTAAAAGTATAAAAGTGTTTTGTTTTAAATATACTTAAGTATCAAAAGTTGATGTAATTGCTAAAATATACATATGTATCAAAAGTAAAAGTATAAATCATTTCACATTCTTTATACTATGCAAATCATACGGCACCATTTTTTATAAATGTTTTATTTACGTAAAACCAGGGGCACACTCCAAAACTCAGATAGAATTTACAAACGAAGCATTTGCTTTTAGTGAGTCCACCAGATCAGAGGCAGTAGGGATGACCAGGACTGTTCTCTTGATAAGTGCGTGAATTGGACCATTCCTGTCCTGCTAACCATTAGAAATGTAACGAGTACTTTTGGGTGTCTGGGGAAATGTATGGAGTAAAAAATACACAATCTTCTTTAGGAATGTAGTGAAGTAAAAGGAAAAGTTGTAAAAATATATAAATAGTAAAGTAAATTAAAGATACCCCAAAAAAATTACTTAAGTAGTACTTCAAAGTATTTTTTCTTAAGTACTTTACACCACTGGTGAGACAGCGTGTGACAGAGAAGGAGGGAGAGAAGGAGAGGAAAGAGGAAAGAGGGATGGGTAGGAGACAGACAGAAGGAAAGGAGGGAGTCAAACAGGATAGAACGAGGGAGGGAACAGGAGGAGGAGTGAAGGAGGTAAAGGAGGGAGTCACACTTGATAGAAAGAGGAAGGAAACAGGAGGAGGAGTGAAGGAGGTAAAGGAGGGAGTCACACTTGATAGAAAGAGGAAGGAAACAGGAGGAGGAGTGAAGGAGGTAAAGGTGGGAGGACAGAGCAACACATTGGAACGATGCAAATAGGGAGGGAAAGAAGGAGAGAGGGACAGAGGGAGGAAGGGAAGGAAGGATGGATAGGAGAGGAGAAAGTCACAGTGGAAGGAGGAAGAGGAGGAGGAGGGAGCGATGGAGTGACAGAGAGGAAAGAGAGGGAGGAAAAAGAGGAGGAACTGAAAGGAGGGGGTTAGTCTCATCTCCCCCATGCTGTGGAGGCAATGTGGCAACCTCCATTACCCAGACCTCTCCCTGTTTCTGCTGTCATGGCGATGGGATGGAGCCATCTATTATTCTACTGTTTTCTGTCAGTACGCTGGCTACCCCGCAGTGACAGCAGAGTGCGTGTGTGTGTGTGTGTTAATCTGCCATTACCTGTCCAGCCCTGCAGTAATAGTAGATCTAGCAGACAGACATGTCCCACAGGGGAAACACTGGAGCCGTATCAGCACCAAACTGCAGTATCATCACAAGCACATCAGGACTTAGCATATACTACGGCTAATAGGACTGCTGTTTGTAGAACTATTACCATGAAGTGAGGGTGTGATACAGCTCCTGGCATGAACCGTTTCTGACTCTCTGTGGTCACTAAAGATCCCGTGGCACTTCATTGTAAGAGTAAGGATGTTAACCCCGGTGTCCTGGCTAAATTCCCAATCTGGCCCTCATACCATCATGGCCACCTATTCATCCCCAGCTTCTAATTGGCTCATTCATCCCCCCCTCCTCTCCCCTGTAACTATTCCCCGCGTCGTTTGCTGTAAATGAGAACGTGTTCTCAGTCAATTTACCTGGTAAAATAAGGGTAAAAAAATAAAAATAATAAAAACTTGAAGCCAGTTCCACTGTGTTTTTTCATTGTCCCCCTCTAATCAGGAACTGATTTAGACCTGGGACACCAGGTGTGTGCAGTGAATTATCAGGTAGAACAGAAAACCATCAGGCTTGGGACCTCACAGGGTAAGGGTTTAATACCCCTGACCTATAATTTCCATTTTCAGAACGTTAATAAAAACCTCCCAGGAAAGCTTTCAGTGAACCATAGTAAAACGTTCACAGAACATCCCTGCAACCTAAAAATTGTAAGTTCCCAGAACAGGCAACATTATCATTTTCGTTCTCAGAACATTTAGAAAACGTTCCATTTTACTGGTCAGGAAACGTATGGCTTCATTCCCGGAACCAACGGGGAACCAAAAACGTATGTTCCCACAACTTCCAAGAAAACAAATGTGCTGGCTGGGCAGTGGACTCTGGAGGCGGTGCTAAGACCACTCTGCTCAAAGCTACGGATGACTAGGCTTGATCAGTATGTTGCTCCAAGCTACGGGGGATGACTAGGCTTGATCAGTATGTTGCTCCAAGCTACGGGGGAGGACTAGGCTTGATCAGTATGTTGCTCCAAGCTACGGGGGAGGACTAGGCTTGATCAGTATGTTGCTCCAAGCTACGGGGGAGGACTAGGCTTGATCAGTATGTTGCTCCAAGCTACGGGGGAGGACTAGGCTTGATCAGTATGTTGCTCCAAGCTACGGGGGAGGACTAGGCTTGATCAGTATGTTGCTCCAAGCTACGGGGGAGGACTAGGCTTGATCAGTATGTTGCTCCAAGCTACGGGGGAGGACTAGGCTTGATCAGTATGTTGCTCCAAGCTACGGGGGATGACTAGGCTTGATCAGTATGTTGCTCCAAGCTACGGGGGAGGACTAGGCTTGATCAGTATGTTGCTCCAAGCTACGGGGGAGGACTCTCTCTCTATGTCTCTCTCACTCTCTCTGTCTCTCTCTGTCTCTGTCTCTCTCTCTGTCTCTCTGTCTCTCT
>NW_028162042.1:0-10000 GCF_964263955.1 Coregonus lavaretus
CAGACAAACGCAACGACAGCCCCATTGCCATGGATCCTGACAGGCTCGTCCGATAGGCTGGTGACACGGTTGTCCCGGCAAAGCTGTCTCTCCACAGAACACTCAGGCCTGCAGACCTCTGTCTCAGACAGTTCCACGTGGCCTGTTCCGCACGTCCTACATCTAACAGTCAGGTTCTCCGTGTACTAAGTATAAAAGTTGCATGGGGATTCTAAGTTTAGATGTCATGTTCTCATATGGTTCTAAATGCCCTCTTGTAAGGGTTCTAAGTCTTTGTGATGATAACCTGATAATCTGAGACAGTATAGGGGTTGCTGGTGAAGACCCTGTTGTTCTAATGTCATCTAATTGTGTTTGTTTGTGTGTGTGTGTCTCTGTCTGTGTGGTGTGTGTGTGTGTGTGTGTGTGTGTGTGTGTGTGTGTGTGTGTGTGTGTGTGTGTGTGTTTGTCTGTGTGTGTGTGTGTGTGTGTGTTTGTCTGTGTGTGTGTGCCTGTGTATGTGTGTGCCTGTTTGTGTGTGTGTGTGTGTGCCTGTCTGTGTGTGTGTGTGTGTGTGTGTCTGTCTGTGTGTGTGTGTGTGTGTGTGTGTGTCTGTGTGTGTGTGTGTGTGTGTGTTATGAGGCCATGGCAGAACTGCTTAAGAGTACTGTTAAACCATCTGATCTCTGACCCTTGTCAACCAATCGGCAGCCTCAGAACCACCCTGGACTGCTCGCAGAGACACTCACTCTATTAATAGAAAGATAATTTAAACATGAGGAGGAGACGTGGAGGAGAGGGGGAAGAGGAGGGGAAGAGGAGAGGATGGGATGGGATGGGAGGAGACGTGGAGGAGGAGAGAGGAGGGGGAGAGGAGAGGATGGGATGGGATGGGAGGAGACGTGGAGGAGGAGAGGAGGGGGAGAGGAGGGGAAGAGGAGAGGATGGGATGGGAGGAGAAGTGGAGGAGGAGAGGAGGGGGAGAGGAAAGATTAATGACATCACTTTCAGTTCCACTGGTCTTATCTCCTCTCTCTCTCTCTCTCTCTCTCTCTCTCTGTCTCTCTCTGTCTCCCTCTCTCTCTCTCTCTCTCTCTCTCTCTCTCTCTCTCTCTCTCTCTCTCCTCTCTCTCTCTCTCTCTCTCTCTCTCTCTCTCTCTCTCTCTGTCCTGTAACAATATTAGATTGTCTTTAGTACCGGTACTATCGAATGTTTGGAGACTTTCAATCAGAGAATGTGGTTAAAGTTTTGTATGTTTGCATGGTTTTTATTTTACTTTTTACTAACTGTAGCTCCACTTCAGGGTCAATGAGAGCCACATTCGGTCCTACCAACCTGCCATATCAATGATTAAAAAGGTGTTTTACAATCTGAACTCTCGAAGAGATATAAAATATTCAGATTGTCTACCAACCTGCCAAAATATACAGCGTTTAACTGGTGGTTGTTCCAAGAGATTGACCACAACGGAGAAGAAAACAAGAAAGATAGCTGCCCCCTTTAGGTGCTTGGACCCCTAACAAGACAGGATCTATCATACAGGGTGTTACTGGGTAGATAGCTGCCCCTATGGTGCTTGGACCCCTAACAAGATATGATCTATCAGACAGGGTGATACTGGGTAGATAGCTGCCCCTATGGTGCTTGGACCCCTAACAAGACATGATCTATCAGACAGGGTGTTACTGGTTAGATAGCTGCCCCTATGGTGCTTGGACCCCTAACAAGACAGGATCTATCAGACAGGGTGTTACTGGGTAGATAGCTGCCCCTATGGTGCTTGGACCCCTAACAAGACAGGATCTATCAGACAGGGTGTTACTGGGTAGATAGCTTCCCCCTTTTGGTGCTTGGACCCCTAACAAGACAGGATCTATCAGACAGGGTGTTACTGGGTAGATAGCTGCCCCTATGGTGCTTGGACCCCTAACAAGACAGGATCTATCAGACAGGGTGTTACTGGGTAGATAGCTGCCCCTATGGTGCTTGGACCCCTAACAAGACAGGATCTATCCTTGGGTGTTACTGGGTAGATAGCTGCCCCTATGGTGCTTGGACCCCTAACAAGACATGATCTATCAGACAGGGTGTTACTGGGTAGATAGCTGCCCCTATGGTGCTTGGACCCCTAACAAGACAGGATCTATCAGGCAGGGTGTTACTGGGTAGATAGCTGCCCCTATGGTGTTTGGACCCCTAACAAGACAGGATCTATCCTTGGGTATTACTGGGTAGATAGCTGCCCCTATGGTGCTTGGACCCCTAACAAGACAGGATCTATCCTTGGGTGTTACTGGGTAGATAGCTGCCCCTATGGTGCTTGGACCCCTAACAAGACAGGATCTATCAGACAGGGTGTTACTGGGTAGATAGCTGCCCCTTTGGTGCTTGGACCCCTAACAAGACAGGATCTATCCTTGGGTATTACTGGGTAGATAGCTGCCCCTATGGTGCTTGGACCCTAACAAGACAGGATCTATCCTTGGGTATTACTGGGTAGATAGCTGCCCCTATGGGGGCTTGGACCCCTAACAAGACAGGGTCTATCAGGCAGGGTGTTACTGGGTAGATAGCTGCCCCTATGGTGCTTGGACCCCTAACAAGACAGGATCTATCCTTGGGTATTACTGGGTAGCTAGCTGCCCCTATGGGGCTTGGACCCCTAACAAGACAGGATCTATCCTTGGGTATTACTTGGTAGCTAGCTGAGACGCATCCAGCTGCAGTTCTGCAGCATGTCCTGTCACTAAAACTGTCCTGTCACTAAAACTGTCCTGTCACTAAAACTGTCCTGTCACTAAAACTGGTCTGTCACTGAAACTGGCCTGTCACTAAAACTGGCCTGTCACTAAAACTGTCCTGTCACTAAAACTGGTCTGTCACTGAAACTGGCCTGTCACTAAAACTGGCCTGTCACTAAAACTGGCCTGTCACTAAAACTGGCCTGTCACTAAAAAATAAAATGAAGCTATGAAAGGAAGAAAGGAAAGTTCAGGTGTACAGTACTAGTCAAAAATCTGGACACACCTACTCATTCAAGGGTTTTTCTTTATTTTGACCATTTTCTACATTGTAGAATAATAGTGAAGACATCAAAACTATGAAATAACACATATGGAATAATTTACACACTCTTGGCATTCTCTCAACCAGCTTTACCTGGAATGCTTTTCCAACAGTCTTGAAGGAGTTCCCACATATGCTGAGCACTTGTTGGCTGCTTTTCTTTCACTCTGCGGTCCAACTCATCCCAAACCATCTCAATTGGGTTGAGGTCGGGGGATTGTGGAGGCCAGGTTATCTGATGCAGCACTCCATCACTCTCCTTCTTGGTCAAATAGACCTTACACAGCCTGGAGGTGTGTTTTGGGTCATTGTCCTGTTGAAAAACAAATAATAGTCCCACTAAGCACAAACCAGATGGCATGGCGTATAGCTGCAGAATGCTGTGGTAGCCATGCTGGTTAAGTGTGCCAACACCATAACACCCCCTCCTCCATGCTTTACGGTGGGAAATACACATGCGGAGATCATCCGTTCACCCACACCGCGTCTCACAGACACGGCGGTTGGAACCAAAAATCTCCAATTTAGACTCCAGACCAAAGGACACATTTCCACCGGTCTAATGTCCATTGCTCGTGTTTCTTGGTCTAAACAAGTCTCTTCTTCTTATTGATGTCCTTTAGTAATGGTTTCTTTGCAGCAATTCGACCATAAAGGCCTGATTCACACAGTCTCCTCTGAACAGTTGATGTTGAGATTTGTCTGTTACTAAAACTATGTGAAGCATTTATTTGGGCTGCAATTTCTGAGGCTGGTAACTCTAATGAACTTATCCTCTGCAGCAGAGGTAACTCTGGGTCTTCCATTTCTGTGGCGGTCCTCATGAGAGCCAGTTTCATCATAGCATAGGATGGTTTTTGCGACTGCACTTGAAGACACCTTTTACCAAATAGGGCTATATTCTGTATACCCCCCCTACCTTGTCACAACACAACTGATTGGCTCAAACGCATTAAGAAGGAAAGAAATTCCACAAATTAACTTTTAAGAAGGCACACCTGTTAATTGAAATGCAATTCAGGTGACTAACTCATGAAGCTGGTTGAGAGAACGCCATGTCACGCCCTGATCGAGAGAACTCTTGTTGGTTGGGTCAGGGTGTGAGTTTTCTGTTGAGATCTATGTTGTGTATCTAGGTTGATCTTTCTATGTTTGGCAGCTGTCGCTCGTTGTCTCTGATTGGGGATCATACTTAAGTAGCCTGGTTGCCTACCTTAATGGTGGGATCTTGACTCGTGTTTGTGTTCTGGGTTGGCTTGTTGTGAGTATAGCCCATAGGACTTCACGTTACGTTGCTTTTGTTGTTTTGTCAAGTGTTTATCTTAATTAATAAATATGTACGCATACATTTACATTTACGTCATTTAGCAGACGCTTTTATCCAGAGCGACTTACAAATAGGTGCATTCACCTTATAGCCAGTGGGATAGCCACTTTACAATGTTTTTATTTTATTTTTTATTTTTTGGGGGGTTTGGGGTAAGGGGGGGGGGGGTAGAAGGATTACTTTATCCTATCCCAGGTATTCCTTAAAGAGGTGGGGTTTCAAATGTCTCCGGAAGGTGGTGAGTGACTCCGCTGTCCTGGCGTCGTGAGGGAGCTTGTTCCACCATTGGGGTGCCAGAGCAGCGAACAGTTTTGACTGGGCTGAGCGGGAACTATGCTTCCGCAGAGGTAGGGGGGCCAGCAGGCCAGAGGTGGATGAACGCAGTGCCCTCGTTTGGGTGTAGGGACTGATCAGAGCCTGAAGGTACGGAGGTGCCGTTCCACTCACAGCTCCGTAGGCAAGCACCATGGTCTTGTAGCAGATGCGAGCTTCAACTGGAAGCCAGTGGAGTGTGCGGAGGAGCGGGGTGACGTGAGAGAACTTGGGAAGGTTGAACACCAGACGGGCTGCGGCATTCTGGATGAGTTGTAGGGGTTTAATGGCACAGGCAGGGAGCCCAGCCAACAGCGAGTTGCAGTAATCCAGACGGGAGATGAAGAGTGCCTGGATTAGGACCTGTGCCGCTTCCTGTGTAAGGCAGGGTCGTACTCTCCGAATGTTGTAGAGCAACATACCACGCTGCACCTTGGTCTGACCCGTCTCTCAACGATCGTGACACGCCAAGTGTGTGCAAAGCTGTCATCAAGGCACATGTCTCCCGAGTGGCGCAGTGGTCTAAGGCACTGCATCGCAGTGCTAGCTGTGCCACTAGAGATCCTGGTTCGAATCCAGGCTCTGTTGTAGCCGGCCACGACCGGGAGACCCATGCGATGGCGCACAATTGGCCCAGTGTCGTCCAGGGTAGGGGAGGGAATGGCCGGCAGGGACGTAGCTCAGTTGGTAGAGCATGGCGTTTGCAATGCCAGGGTTGTGGGTTCGTTTCCCACGGGGGGCCAGTATGAAAAAAATATATAAAACAGATAATGAATGCACTCACTAACTGTAAGTCGCTCTGGATAAGAGCATCTGCTAAATGACTAAAATGTAAATGTAAGGCAAAGGGTGGCTATTTGAAGAATCTCAAATCTAAAATATATTTTGATTTGTTTAACACTTTTTTGGTTACTTCATGATTCCATATATGTTATTTCATAGTTTTTGATGTCTTCACTATTATTCTACAATGTAGAAAATTGTAAAAAATAAAAATAAAGATAAACCCTGGAATGAGTAGGTGTGTCCAGAATTTTGACTGGTACTGTACTTTTGGTCATGCAGTGTACGTTGTATGGTCCTCCCACTATGTCTCGGGAAAGCAAGCAGTTGCTGCAACCTGGACTCAAGGGTAGACGTAACATAGTATATGTAAATACCTCATACTCAGATTAGTATATGTTACGTTTTGTATAGTATGTGTTAATTTGTGGATGTCCATCATACACTTTGTATGATATGTTACGAATTTGCAATTCTTACAATATGTTATGAATCGCAGTTCGTACAATATGTTACGGATTTGTAAAACATTTTGATATGTTAGGAATTCTAATTTGTTGTGGCTAACGTTAGCTAGGTGGCTAGGGGTTAAAGTTAGCCTGTTAGCTAATCCTCAACAAAACCCTAAGTATTTGCAAAGTAGCTAAAAAGTAGTAAATACTTGCCAAGTTGATAATGAGCTAAAATGCTAAAGTTGTCTGTGATGAGATTCAAACACTCAACCTTGAGTTGCTAGACATTTGCGTTTTCACCCTACTTTAGTTTTTGCCTCCTCTCTTATGTAGCTATACCAAACGTAGCCACACCCACTGCAGCCTCTTCACCTGCATGATTGAGGAGGAGAGTGAGGACTGGGTCAAATTTCTAGTGGTTCCACTCCAGTCTCTTCACCTGGATGAAGTACACACACAGGTAGACTTCACCTGGATGCAGTACACACACAGGTATACTTCACCTGGATGCAGAACACACACAGGTAGACTACCTACTGCACTTTTAAATTGGATATATAGCAGAACATGAAGGTAAAGAACCGCTGCAGCTGCACTTCCTGCCGCCACAGTGCACCTTATCACAACCAGCCCCATAATGTAGAGATGAGTACTGCCTTATCACAACCAGCCCCATAATGTAGCGATGAGTACTGCCTTATCACAACCAACCCCATAATGTAGAGATGAGTACTGCCTTATCACAACCAGCCCCATAATGTAGAGATGAGTACTGCCTTATCACAACCAGCCCCATAATGTAGAGATGAGTACTGCCTTATCACAACCAGCCCCATAATGTAGAGATGAGTACTGCCTTATCACAACCAGACCCATAATGTAGAGATGAGTACTGCCTTATCACAACCAGCCCCATATTGCAGAGATGAGTACTGCCTTATCACAACCAGCCCCATAATGTAGAGATGCGTACTGCCTTATCACAACCAGACCCATAATGTAAAGATGAGTACTGCCTTATCACAACCAGACCCATAATGTAGAGATGAGTACTGCCTTATCACAACCAGCCCCATATTGCAGAGATGAGTACTGCCTTATCACAACCAGCACCATAATGTAGAGATGCGTACTGCCTTATCACAACCAGCCCCATAATGTAAAGATGAGTACTGCCTTATCACAACCAGCCCCATAATGTAGAGATGAGTACTGCCTTATCACAACCAGCCCTATAATGTAGAGATGAGTACTGCCTTATCACAACCAGCCCCATAATGTAGAGATGAGTACTGCCTTATCACAACCAGCACCATAATGCAGAGATGAGTACTGCCTTATCACAACCAACCCCATAATGTAGAGATGAGTACTGTCTTCTCACAACCAGCCCCATAATGTAGACATGAGTAGTGCCTTATCACAACCAACCCCATAATGTAGAGATGAGTACTGTCTTCTCACAACCAGCCCCATAATGTAGACATGAGTACTGCCTTATCACAACCAGCACCATAATATAGAGATGAGTACTGCCTTATCACAACCAGCCCCATAATGTAGAGATGAGTACTGTCTTCTCACAACCAGCCCCATAATGTAGACATGAGTACTGCCTTATCACAACCAGCACCATAATATAGACATGAGTACTGCCTTATCACATCCAGCACCATAATGTAGAGATGAGTACTGCCTTATCACAACCAGCCCCATTATGTAGAGATGAGTACTGCCTTATCACAACCAGCCCCATAATGTAGACATGAGTACTGCCTTATCACAACCAGCACCATAATGCAGAGATGAGTACTGCCTTATCACAACCAGCACTATAATGCAGAGATGAGTACTGCCTTATCACAACCAGCCCCATAATGTAGACATGAGTACTGCCTTATCACAACCAGCACCATAATATAGAGATGAGTACTGCCTTATCACAACCAGCCCCATAATGTAGAGATGAGTACTGCCTTATCACAACCAGCCCCATAATGTAGACATGAGTACTGCCTTATCACAACCAGCCCCATAATGTAGATATGAGTACTGCCTTATCACAACCAGCTCTATAATGTAAAGATGAGTACTGCCTTATCACTGACAGATCTCTGTCTCTCTCTCTCTCTCTCTCTCTCTGTCTCTATCTCTCTCTGTATCTCTCTCTCTGTCTCTCTCTCTCTCTCTCTCTCTCTCTCTCTCTCTCTCTCTCTCTCTCTCTCTCTCTCTCTCTCTCTCTCTCTCTCTCTCTCTCTCTCCATATGCTATCTATCTACTAGGTCCTTTTCCCCTCAGAACAGCCTCAATTCGTCAGGGCATGGACTCTACAAGGTGTCGAAAGCGTTCCACAGGGATGCTGGCCCATGTTGACTCCAATGCTACCCACAGTTGTGTCAAGTTGGCTGGATGTCCTTTGGGTGGTGGAACATTCTTGATACACACGGGAAACTGTTGAACGTGAAAAACCCAGCAGCGTTGCAGTTCTTGACACACTCAAACCGGTGCGCCTGGCACCTACTACCATAGCTCGTTGGTATGGTATGGTATCAATCGACTCTAAGGGGTTAATTAAAAGGAAAGACTCGTTTAAGCATAGTAATTGTTTGTTTCCCTGTTGATTTATTTCCCCAGGTGCTCCTGTGTCAAAAGGTCATTTCAGTAATCCCAACAACAGTTGCACATTTGGATGTGTTGATTGATTCTTGCAAATTAACTTAAACAGTGTTTCACTTTATTTAGATAGTCCCCAATGCATATCCCCAGAGGGATACTAGACTGTTAATGAATGCACTGAACATTCCTCATCAGTTGATACATTGTCGAATGTGAAGTAGATATTCTGTAGCGCATCAACTAAGCTCAACTTGTGTTTAACTTTATTTGGATAGTCCCAAAGCATATCTACAGATGGTTACTAGAATAACAACAACCATGCGGTTAAAATGGACTATAGACTTGTTGAAAATGATGAGATATACTGTTGAGATGCAAGGCTAAATTCACGCTGTTGAAATGCTGCTGATAGTCTACAGATAAATGCTGCTGATAGTCTACAGATAAATGCTGCTGATAGTCTACAGATAAATGCTGCTGATAGTCTACAGATAAATGCTGCTGATAGTCTACAGATAAATGCTGCTGATAGTCCACAGATAAATGCTGCTGATAGTCCACAGATAAATGCTGCTGGTAGTCTACAGATAAATGCTGCCGATAGTCCACAGATAAATGCTGCCGATAGTCTACAGATAAATGCTGCCGATAGTCTACAGATAAATGCTGCTGATAGTCTACAGATAAATGCTGCTGATAGTCTACAGATAAATGCTGCTGATAGTCTAAAGATAAATGCTGCTGATAGTCTACAGATAAATGCTGCTGATAGTCCACAGATAAATGCTACCGATAGTCTACAGATATATTTTCTAACCTCTGTAGATGGACTAGACCGTTTCTTGTTGAAAATCAACAGACATGCAGTTGACATGTTACTGAGAGAGAGAGAGATAGAGAGAGAGAGAGAGAGAGAGAGAGAGAGAGAGAGAGAGAGAGAGAGAGAGAGAGAGAGAGAGAGAGAGAGAGAGAGAGAGAGAGAGAGAGAGAGAGAGAGAGAGAGAGAGAGAGAGAGAGAGAGAGAGAGAGAGAGAGAGAGAGAGAGAGAGAGAGAGAGAGAGAGAGAGAGAGGTTACTGGAAGTTTGAAGGGGAGTGAAATGGAGGAAGAGAGATGACAGAGGGAGGAAGAGAGATGACAGAGGGAGGAAGAGAGGAAGGGAGATGACAGAGGGAGGAAGAGAGGAAGGTAGATGACAGAGAAAGGAAGAGAGGAAGGTAGATGACAGAGGGAGGAAGAGAGGAAGGTAGATGACAGAGGGAGGAAGAGAGGAAGGTAGATGACAGAGGGAGGAAGAGAGGAAGGTAGATGACAGAGGGAGGAAGAGAGGAAGGGAGATGACAGAGGGAGGAAGAGAGGAAGGGAGATGACAGAGGGAGGAAGAGAGAGAGAGAGGAAGGGAGATGACACAGGGAGGAATAGAGGAAGGTAGATGACAGAGGGAGGAAGAGAGGAAGGTAGATGA
>NW_028162042.1:12500-60000 GCF_964263955.1 Coregonus lavaretus
GAGGAGAGAGGAAAGAGGGAGAGGGGAGAGAGAAAGAGGGAGAGGGGAGAGAGAAAGAGGGAGAGAGGAAAAAGGAGAGAGGAGAGAGGAAAGAGGGAGAGTGGAGAGAGAGAAAGAGGGAGAGGGAGAGAGAAAGAGGGAGAGAGGAAAGAGGGAGAGGGGAGAGAGAAAGAGGAGAGGGGGAGAGGAGAGAGGAGAGAGGAAAGAGGGAGAGGGGAGAGAGAAAGAGGGAGGGGAGAGAGAAAGAGGGAGAGGGGAGAGAGAAAGAGGGAGAGGGGAGAGAGAAAGAGGAGAGAAGGGAGAGAAGAGAGAGAGGAGAGAGAGAGAGAGAGAGAGAGAGAGAGAGAGAGAGAGAGAGAGACAGAGAGAGAGAGAGAGAGAGAGAGAGAGAGAGAGAGAGAGAGAGAGAAGAGAGAGAGAGAGAGAGAGAGAGAGAGAGACAGAGAGATAGATAGATAGATAGATAGATAGATAGATAGATAGATAGATAGATAGATAGATAGATAGATAGATAGATAGATAGATAGATAGATAGATAGATAGATAGATAGATAGATAGATAGATAGATAGATAGATAGATAGATAGATAGATAGATAGATAGATAGATCAGGAAACACTCCGAATCCAGTCAGGCCGTCCTGCACCCTCAACAGAGGTTGACCTTGGTCGGAACAGCCGGCTCGTATCGCCTTTCAATGTTTTACTCTGTTGAGTGGATTGCCACATGCCTTAAATGGCTGTCGCTGCTTCGCCAGAGCGTTCTCGTGGGAAACCTCAAAGTGTACCCTGCTTTATCTCTTGAGCTCAAATTGACACTGTTTAATGCTGTTATCCCTTGGGCTTTACGAGTCCCAGAAGCATACGGACGAGTTGGTCCCAGAAGCATACACACAACCGTTCCTTCAATTACAAAATACTGAATCACAAAGCCATGTTGAGTTGGAAAGGAAACAAGCATGTCTTTTTGAACGGTGGTGTGGTTCTCAAGAGGCCAAGGACCTTTGAGGATTTAATAGACACTCGTACTTCTTCGAGCAGTTCAAGAATTGTCTTCACGAAAAAAAGGGTTGCGACCTACATCGATGAGCACAAGGATCTCACTCTCGAGAAAGCTGCAGTATGTCACACAGAACTAGCTTCACAAACAAAGCACCCAGTAGTTATCCTTACACAAAATGCAATCTAGAGAAGTCGTCTCCTACTGCAAGGTTTCAGTCCATTTCTACAGTGCCCAAAGATAAAGATTGGCAGAAAACAGTTTTTTCTTATCTGCCCGTTTGTCATTACTTCCGTGAGAAAGGACACATTGTCTCTCTCACTGTTGTCCTAAGTTGAAGAAATGAGAGCGAAAAAAAAGCAGTTTTCTTCTTGTGGGAGAAATCCATCCCCATTTAAGTCTCTGTTTGGGATTGGTGTATCTCCTAAACAAAATGTTGGATCAAAGATGTGTATGAACTCTTTGTTTCAGATGCGTTCGTATCTCTGCAGAGTGGTGATGCTGTTAAGCAGCCGGTGAAGATACTGGGAGACACTGGGGGGCCCTATGGAACCCTATGGAACCCTGTGGGACCCTGTGGGACCCTGTGGAACCCTGGGGGGCCCTATGGAACCCTGTGGGACCCTATGGAACCCGGTGGGACCCTGTGGAACCCTGTGGGACCCTGTGGAACCCTGTGGAACCCTGGGGGACCCTGGGGGGCCCTATGGAACCCCGTGGAACCCTGTGGGACCCTGGGGGGCGCTATGGAACCCTGGGGGACCCTGTGGGACCCTGTGGAACCCTGGGGGGCCCTATGGAACCCTGTGGAACCCTGGGGGGCCCTGTGGAACCCTGTGGGACCCTGTGGGACCCTGGGGGGCCCTATAGAACCCTGTGGAACCCTGTGGGACCCTGGGGGGCCCTATGGAACCCTGTGGAACCCTGTGGGACCCTATGGAACCCTGTGGGACCCTGTGAAACCCTGTGGGACCCTGCCCAGTCCTTCATGTTGGAGAGTGTTTTGCCCCGTCCTTCATGTTGGAGAGTGTTTTGGCCCAGTCCTTCATGTTGGAGAGTGTTTTGCCCAGTCCTTCATGTTGGAGAGTGTTTTGCCCAATCCTTCATGTTGGAGAGTGTTTTGCCCAATCCTTCATATTGGAGAGTGTTTTGCCCAGTCCTTCATGTTGGAGAGTGTTTTGCCCAGTCCTTCATGTTGGAGAGTGTTTTGGCCCAATCCTTCATGTTGGAGAGTGTTTTGCCCAATCCTTCATGTTGGAGAGTGTTTTGGCCCAATCCTTCATGTTGGAGAGTGTTTTGGCCCAGTCCTTCATGTTGGAGAGTGTTTTGGCCCAATCCTTCATGTTGGAGAGTGTTTTGGTCCTTCATGTTGGAGAGTGTTTTGGCCCAATCCTTCATGTTGGAGAGTGTTTTGGCCCAGTCCTTCATGTTGGAGAGTGTTTTGGCCCAGTCCTTCATGTTGGAGAGTGTTTTGGCCCAATCCTTCATGTTGGAGAGTGTTTTGCCCAATCCTTCATATTGGAGAGTGTTTTGCCCAGTCCTTCATGTTGGAGAGTGTTTTGGCCCAGTCCTGAATGTTGGAGAGTGTTTTGGCCCAATCCTTCATGTTGGAGAGTGTTTTGGCCCAATCCTTCATGTTGGAGAGTGTTTTGGCCCAGTCCTTCATGTTGGAGAGTGTTTTGGCCCAGTCCTTCATGTTGGAGAGTGTTTTGGCCCAGTCCTTCATGTTGGAGAGTGTTTTGGCCCAGTCCTTCATGTTGGAGAGTGTTTTGCCTTTGTCAGACTCTTCAGCAACTGGTTACAGTGTGTTGGTACCAAGGCGTGGAAAACGGGTTGCATGGAAGTTCCTTTATATATATTATGGAACTCTAGTCTGGTCTTATGTCTGTTTCCGTTGTCATGGCAGCGAAGCCTAGCCTACCGGTGAAGGGGGGGTCTCGTTCATTTTGGGAAATTATTTGTCTGGAGGGAAGGTCGTGCCAAAACCCTGTCATTTGTGAGGAGCCCAGATTAAAGGAACCCCTGATGGGGTTATCAGGAAAAAAAGTACCCTAGAGTGTTCCCAGCGTGTGTCGTTAACACATGCTGTGTCCAAGAATGTCACCGGGAGCAAGTCTAGTGTTGAGGAGGATGTCAGCGATCCCACCATGGTCCATCTGTCCGAGACGTTTATGGGTGATCCCTGATTTCGCTAAAAATCTCCTGAGTTTGACCTCTCCTTTTGGAAAAACCCCCCAAAGGTGAGCGAGTTTTGTAGGACCTCTGAAGGAAGAGAGGGTCCCTATAGATGGCACTGAAGGAAGAGAGGGTCCCTATAGATGGCACTGAAGGAAGAGAGGGTCCCTATAGATGGCACTGAAGGAAGAGAGGGTCCCTATAGATGGCACTGAAGGAAGAGAGGGTCCCTATAGATGGCACTTTGATGTCTAGGAAGCAGCTGATTGCTGAACAGAGTAAAACATGTTTCCCTGTCCCCTCTTTTTGCTGAGATGCGTCCAGAGGTTCCCCCTTCTGTTCGAGGGTTTTCTTCTTGCTGATGAACATAACACTGGCCATTTTAGAATGAATGCCGAAACTTAACCATTGAGCTGTTTTTTTGTTTTAACCCTATCCCAAACCTTGACCCTTAATTTAGCCATCCAGAATGAATGCCTAAACCTAACCCTATCCCAAACCTTAACTTAACCATTCTGGATTTATGCAGGAGGAACCCTAGCAAGAGGAACAACCCAGGGTGTCAAAAACTTCAAATCTGACGTTTTGAGCAATTTCAAAATTTGACGTTTGGACAAAAACGTGGATAAAAAAATCAGAATCTGAAGTCTTTAATTGGCCAAACCGTGAGATCTTGTTGCAACAGTCTGGGAGGGGGAGAGAGATATAAATTATATTTTAAAAAGGAAGGTAGAGTACCAACACACATTTGAACTTTTTGCCTGACCGTATCCGATGCGGCCTAAGAGAACCCCGCCTCATTGTTGAGAAAAAGCCAAAAATGGTAAGAAAATAAGTTTCTTTGGAAATGTAGATTTGGGTTGTTTTGGATAATTTAAACCCTTTACTTTTTTGTAATGTAAAAAAAAAAATTGTATGACTACTTAAAACCAGTTCAATGTAACTAAATGTAATCTACGTAATCCCCAAAAGTAATTATTTATTATGAGAGGGCCATAAACAATAACTACTAATGCTGCATACTCCAAGAAAGGTTCAAATATCACCTTTCTGGTCAAAATAGTTATAAATTGTTGAGATGTAGTCACGTTTGAGGACACAAGCTCAAGTACACAGTTCAAATATGATACAAATGTGACATTTTATGATGTATTTCCTATTCAACAAAACTATATGAATAAGGCTTGAAATTACTTATATGCTTCCTAAGTATAATCAAATTCTAAAATGACTGACTATAAGATTTCACCTTCCTTATGTGTAAAATACAGTATTTGTATGTTTATTGTTCAGAACAAATTGGCATATTTTCTAAAGGTCTCTCTTGATCAAAACGTCTGCCCCCACTGCTGTGAGAATCACAAAGATGAGCGCTAGCTTGGGTTCCTGAACTCACTAGGAGCTCGCCTTTCATCTCATATTAATATTGTCCGTCTGACAAACAAATTGTTTTTGGATAAAAATCTTTGATAAAGTTGGCTATAAATCGATCTCTGAATGTGCTAAAGTGATGAAACTGTCTCTCCTGCCACGATGTAAGGATTGCAGGCATGTGCTTTGTCCAGCCAGGTCACCCGTGATGCAAGTCAGTATTCGACGTCCCTCCATTGTCTGAGGACATCGGGAGATTTAAGAGGAAACAGTGAGCGCTGTTACATTCAAGTAGGTTTGGGTTTTGCTAGGGTGTTGTGGAGGAGGATGGTGGATGGGAGTAAGCATCTGCCTCTCGTTACAAGCATCTGCTTCTGGTTCCAAAGGTTGCATGTTTGAATCCAGCGATAGAAAGTCGTTTTTTGTTTTACGCCTTTCCCAAACCTTAACACTTACCTTAGCCCTTCACAATTAATGCCTAACCTTAAGATTTCGGAGTTAATGCCTAAACCTAACCTTAAACGCTTCTAAATTTGACGTTTTTTGCAACAACTTTGAAATCCGATGTTTGAGAAACATGGATGAACGTCTAATTCTGACGTGAGACTGCGAGAGCTGGTTGGCTTTGTCAGTGGCTGTGAGGTCGGGTTGATGGACAGCCAGGAGTTGATGGACAGCCAGGAGTTGATGGACAGCCAGGAGTTGATGGTCAGCCAGGAGTTGATGGACAGCCAGGAGTTGATGGACAGCCAGGAGTTGATGGACAGTCGGAAGAGCGAATGAAACCGGTAGGAGGGGCAATCCAAGCCTTAAGTGAGACCTGAGGGTGTCACTGCTGACTTGGCCCATTCCAGATAACATCTTACAGATCAATTAAAATCAGGCTGGTTTTTTTTGACACAGAATAAATAGCCAGCTAGTTAGTCATGTAGTAGTATAAAGTTGTAATTTACAATCAACAATGTAGTTATGAATCAAGAGGGTGGGATTTTCATTTTATCTACAAGTAGCCATGTGCTGGAGCTAAAAATATGTTTTATTGATTTATTATGATTTTGCTAGACCAGTGGATAGGCTTATTAACTGGACACAATGACATGAAAAGTAATGAAAATATATTAACAGTATCGGGGTAATTTCATCAGTTCAGAATTATTTTGATTTTTAGGTAGCAAAGCAATCGATGTCCTATCCTAGCATTAGATAGGTGTAGATGAATTGTCTACCGATGCAGTCAACAGTGCTTAATTTGAGCCAGGATCCGGCACCTCTCAGTTTTTGTACTGTTTCGTTCTGAACCCATTTGCAAGTATCCCGTACCTCTCATGACATGAAACATTATTTTCACTGTTTGCAATGTAACAATTATAATAAAAGCAATCAGAGTTCCTCTGTAATCCAGGCTCTGTCATAACCGGCCGCGACCGGGAGACCCATGGGGCGGTGCGCAATTGGCCCAGCGTTGTCCAGGGTAGGGGAGGGAATGGCCGGCAGGGATGTAGCTCAGTTGGTAGAGCATGGTGTTTGCAACGCCAGGGTTGTGGGTTCGTATTCCCACGGGGGGCCAGTATGAAGTGTATGCACTCACTAACTGTAAGTCGCTCTGGATAAGAGCGTCTGCTAAATGACTAAAATGTAAATGTAAAATGTAATTCTCCTGGCTGCCCCAGGAAACACGTAATGTGAAAACAGTGCCTGATGTTCTAAGAACTGATTTGTGTTGGGCTGGCCCGGCGGCAGGTAGCTTAGTGGTTAAGAGCGTTGTGCCAGTAACCGAAAGGTTGCTGGTTCTAATCCCCGAGCCGACTAGGTGACAAATCTGTCGATGTGCCCTTGGGCAAGGCACTTAACCCTAATTGCTCCTGTAAGTCGCTCTGGATAAGAGCGTCTGCTACATGATTAATATTAATAGTTCGCGCAACATTGTAGCCTATATAGACCAACGCGTGGCCATTGCTGTGGCGAGAGAGAGAGAAGTGCGCCTGTATCTTTCGCCAAACTAGAATGAGATTCACTTTCTATGATCTCGCTCTCTGCTCTGATAGACTCTCATCTCTCCAGCTTTGCCCTTATAGAATCAGGTATAGCAGCACCCCTGATACATTTCAATTAGATGCCAAATAAATCTCTCTCTCTCTCTCTCTATATATATATATATATATATATACTACCAGTCAAAGTTTTGGACACACCTACTCATTCAAGGGTTTTTCTTTATTTTTAGTATTTTTTACATTGTAGAATAATAGTGAAGACATCACATCTATGAAATAACACATATGGAATTATGTAGTAAACAATTAAAGTGTTAAAAGAAATCAAAATATATTTGAGATTCTTCAAATAGCCACCCTTTGCCTTGATGACAGCTTTGCACAATCTTGGCATTCTCTCAACCAGCTTCATGAGGTAGTCACCTGGAATGCATTTCAATTAACAGGTTGGCTCCTTCTTAAAAAGGTAATTTGTGGAATTTTATTTCCTCTTACATTTTAGTCATTTAGCAGACGCTCACACACACACACACACACACACACACACACACACACACACACACACACACACACACACACACACAGGTGCAAACGTAACACTTCAGTAACACTTTAGTACAGTCCAACTTAGTACATTTTAGTCATTTAGCAGATGCTCTTATCCAGAGCGACTTACAGTTAGTGAATGCATACATGATTTTTTTTTTTTTTTTTTTTTTTCATACTGGCCCCCCCATGGGAAACGAACCCACATCCCTGCCGGCCAAACCCTCCCCTACCTTGGACGACGCTGGACCAATTGTGCACTGCCCATGGGTCTCCCGGTCGCGGACGGCTGCAACAGAGCCTGGACTCGAACCAGGATCTCTAGTGGCACAGCTAGCACTGTGATGCAGTGCCTTAGACCACTGCGTCACTCGGGAGCAGTGGTCTTAATGTGTTTGAGCCAATCAGTTGTGTTTTGACAAGGTAGGGGGGGTTTACAGAAGATAGCCCTATTTGGTAAAAGACCAAGTCAATATTATGGTAAGAACAGCTCAAATAAGCAAAGAGAAACGACAGTCCATCACTACTTTAAGACATGAAGGTCAGTCAGTATGGAATATTTCAACAACTTTGAAAGTTTCTTCAAGTGCAGTCGCAAAAACCATCGGGAGCTATGATGAAACTGGCTCTCATGAGGACCGTCACAGGAATGGAAGACCCAGAGTTTCCTCTGCTGCAGAGGATAAGTTCATTAGAGTTACCAGCCTCAGAAATTGCAGCCCAAATAAATGCTTCAGAGTTCAAGTAACAGACACATCTCAACATCAACTGTTCAGAGGAGACTGTGTGAATCAGGCCTTCATGGTCGAATTGCTGCAAAGAAACCACTACTAAAGGACACCAATAAGAAGAAGAGAGTGGATTGGGCCAAGAAACACGAGCAATGGACATTAGACCGGTGGAAATGTGTCCTTTGGTCTGGAGTCCAAATTGGCGATTTTTGGTTCCAACCGCCGTGTCTTTGTGAGACGCGGTGAGGGTGAACGGATGATCTTGGCATGTGTAGTTCCCACCGTAAAGCATGGAGGAGGAGGTGTTATGGTGTGGGGGTGCTTTGCTGGTGACACTGTTTGTGATTTATTTAGAATTCAAGGCACACTTAACCAGCATGGCTACCATAGAATTATGCAGCGATACGCCATCCCATCTAGATTGGGCTTAGTGGGACTATCATTTGTTTTTCAACAGGACAATGACCCAACACACCTCCAGGCAGCCTGGTAGTATCACTGGTAGCCTGGTAGTATCACTGGTAGCCTGGTAGTATCACTGGTAGCCTGGTAGTATCACAGGTAGCCTGGTAGTATCACTGGTAGCCTGGTAGAATCACTGGTAGCCTGGTAGTATCACTGGTAGCCTGGTAGAATCACTGGTAGCTTGGTAGTATCACAGGTAGCCTGGTAGTATCACTGGTAGCCTGGTAGTATCACTGGTAGCGGCACTGGTAGCCTGGTAGTATCACTGGTAGCCTGGTAGTATCACTGGTAGCCTGGTAGTATCACTGGTAGCCTGGTAGTATCACTGGTAGCCTTCCCGTTGTCTAGTTAGTCATCAATCGTCGTTGACGCTGACAGCTGACTTCTCAGATAAATAGCAATGTTGCTTGTTGTTTGACTTAGCTAGTTAGTTGTCAATACTTTGAGCTGACAGTATGCTCTGGAAGTACTGCTAATCAAGGATTTTTTTCTTTCTTGACATGGTTAAATAACTCCAGCACAGATTGGTAACTTTTTTTCTAATTTGGCACACAGAGACTAGAGGCCATGAATATCCCGGTCAAAAAGAATGGCACCGATTGGCCTACAGGTGGCACTGTTATTGGCCTATATGATACTCTGTTATAAACAATAACTCAATTCGCAAGGGCGAATTGAGTTATTGCACATGCACACTTCTCAGAGAAGGCGTTCCCTAGTGGAAATATGTAAATACATGCTAAAACTCGCCAATAGGATCTCGCTAACTCGTGCTTGGCTCTGCCCACCTCCATGCGTGTTCTGCCCACTGTGCTTCATTTGCTCCCATTGGAAATGACAAGGATGAGATATCTTGGGTTAGTTATCAGTATCTTTGGCAGGTCAGTTAAAGATCTCTGGTTGTTACGAACCCCGTGGCTTTAAACGTCTAGAGTGGATGGACAAGAGACCCGTAACATAAGTGAGAACAAAAACTACACGACAACCATAAACTACCGTCAAACATAAAATGTTCATTTTGGAACACACGGTAAAGGTTTGGGAAAAAGGGCTGAGCAGGACCCAAGAAATGAAACAATAGTGTAACAAAAAAACTAAACAGATCTTGCCTGCCTCAAGAACCGCTAAGCTACTGCTAATCATACAAAAATACAGTGGGGTGGTCCGCTCAGGTCTAACTGGTGTTTTTAGACAGTTTTCTTCCTACGGGTAATGTATGCCCAAGGGCAACTTGCTTAAATTCCCCTTTTCCCAGAAACACACAAAGTTACCAAACAGAGTAACCAGCAAATGAGTGAGTACACAAAACACCACAGTATCCATGCTCACATACGAAAAATAGTCTCTAACAAAGTTACCAAACAGAGTAACCAGCAAATGAGTGAGTACACAAAACACAGGACACCACAGTATCCATACTCACATACGAAAAATAGTCTCTCTCTACAAACACAACTGACCGGCTTTTAAACAATAGGATGTGTGATTGAAAAACCAGAAACAGGTGGTGCAATGCAGAGGAATGTCCACTGATTGGTCCACCTCAGCAATCAGCAGACAACCCAACGACCACCAATCAGGAACATACAGGACACCTGTGATTAGGGCAGAAGGAGAGGAAAAACACAAAAACACACACAGGATACCTGTATCCGTAACAATGGTTTACAGTACCTATTGAAACTATAGGAAGCTGGAGTGAGCTACGAGAATAACATCTCATATGACGAGAGAGAGAGAGAGAGAGAGAGAGAGAGAGAGAGAGAGAGAGAGAGAGAGAGAGAGAGAGAGAGAGAGAGAGAGAGAGAGAGAGAGAGAGAGAGAGAGAGAGAGAGAGAGAGAGAGAGAGAGAGAGAGAGAGAGAGAGAGAGAGAGAGAGAGAGAGAGAGAGAGAGAGAGAGAGAGAGAGAGAGAGAGAGAGAGAGAGAGAAGGAGGTACTAATTTAAAGTCATGGGAGGATTCCAGGGAGATAGCAGAGACCTGGTCTTAAATAATGAATAAGATTGGTTTGATGTCAGAGGAGAATTAGATTAAGAATAAAATGTTTTTGTAACAAATTGGCCTGATTGGCATCACAGCCCTTCGGATGGATTCACAATCAGTGTTAAAGACCTCTAGAATATAGGAATAAGACTGTGTATGTGACCTGTAGAATAGAGGAATAAGACTGTGTATGACCTCTAGAAAAGAGGAATAAGACTGTGTATGACCTCTAGAATATAGGAATAAGACTGTGTATGACCTCTAGAATAGAGGAATAATACTGCGTATGACCTCTAGAATATAGGAATAAGACTTTGTATGACCTCTAGAATAGAGGAATAATACTGTGTATGACCTCTAGAATAGAGGAATAAGACTGTGTATGACCTCTAGAAAAGAGGAATAAGACTGTGTATGACCTCTAGAATATAGGAATAAGACTGTGTATGACCTCTAGAATAGAGGAATAATACTGCGTATGACCTCTAGAATATAGGAATAAGACTTTGTATGACCTCTAGAATAGAGGAATAATACTGTGTATGACCTCTAGAATAGAGGAATAAGACTGTGTATGACCTCTAGAATAGAGGAATAAGACTGTGTATGACCTGTAGAATAGAGGAATAAGACTGTGCATGTGACCTGTAGAATAGAGGAATAATACTATGTATGACCTCTAGAATAGAGGAATAAGACTGTGTATGACCTCTAGAATATAGGAATAAGACTGTGTATGACCTCTAGAATATAGGAATAAGACTGTGTATGACCTCTAGAATAGAGGAATAAGACTGTGTATGTGACCTGTAGAATAGAGGAATAATACTGTGTATGACCTCTAGAATAGAGGAATAATACTGTGTATGACCTCTAGAATAGGGGAATAAGACTGTGTATGACCTCTAGAATAGAGGAATAAGACTGTGTATGACCTCTAGAATAGAGGAACACAGTATAAAGAAAGAGTGAGGGGACGAAGAGGAAAGACAACCTGATCAAGCTGAAAAACAAAACGCAGTGTTCTTTGTTTCTAGTGTAGGGTTTTATCAAAGTAGTTGTTACGGGTCACGGTCGCCTGTCGTTTCTAGTGTGGGGTTTTATCAAAGTAGTTGTTATTGGTCACGGTCGCCTGTCGTTCCTAGTGTGGGGATTTGTTTTTGAAAAGTAGTTGTTCCTGAACCAGCACCTGGATCAAACTGAACAGGGGGTTTTCTTTTCTGTTCTGTTGTCTTTTCTTTTCATGCACTAAGAGGAGAAAAGAGTTTCAGATGCCTCAGTCGGATGAACTGATACGTATTGAATGTTTACTTCCTGGAATGGTGGAATGTGTGTATTTATAACCTATTGTGGGAATCTCTAGGGGCCAATTACACTGTCACACAGGTTTCTAAGGAGTTTGTGTGTGTGTGTGTGTGTGTGTGTTAATGAAGCATTCACAGCGGACGAGACGAGGCGTAATCTCAGAGTTGAAGTCATAATTACCCAGCATTATCTGTAATCACACACCTTCACTGAGACAGGCAAGCAAGCATGCACGGTCACATGCAACGTAAGGTCACATACAACGTAGATTGAATACAGAAAACGAACAGCAATATGAAATAGAATATAATTTCCTGGGATCCAAGCTGTAGGCGGAACGTGTGTGTGTGTGTTTGTGTTAATGAGTCATTCACAGCGGACGAAACGAGGCGTAATCGCAGAGGTGAAGTCGAGAGAGAGAGAGAGAGAGAGAGAGAGAGAGAGAGAGAGAGAGAGAGAACTGCATTGTCACTCTCTCCTCTTATCTTACTCTCTACTCCTACCCCTCCTTCCCTCTGTTATAGTGTGCGAGCGGTTAAATGAATGGGCTTGAGGGCAAAAAAATACATTGTGAGAGGGAAGAAAAGGCAATGGAGAGGGAATTAACCAGGACAGGAGGAGAGGGTAGAGAGATAAGAGGGAATGAACCAGGACAGGAGGAGAGGGAGCAAGATCACCACGGTTTCACCAATTTGACTCAGTAACTTACGTTTATCCACGTATCTCCAAACGTCAAATTTCAAGGTGTTTTGGACACCCTGGGTTGCTCCACCAGCTGCGACCGCTACTGCATTAAACCCAAGGGTACTTGATGGTAAAAGCACTTACCGTTGACCCTAGTGGCAGGTTTTAAAGGCATCTCCCGACGTTTCGAAGTGAATCTTGAGCGACCTGGCTGAGAAAGAGAGATATTCATGCAGGGGGGAGGGTTTGAGATATGTAAGGCTGTGTAACTGTGAACAGCAATATAAATGAAGGTTTACTTTTTCCTCCTAGACCAGAGCTGTATCCCAGTTAGCACCCTATTCCCTATATTTATTGACCAAGTGCTACTAGACCAGAGACTGTATCCCAGTTAGCACCCTATTCCCTATATTTATTGACCAAGTGCTACTAGACCAGATACTGTATCCCAGTTAGCACCCTATTCCCTATATTTATTGACCAAGTGCTACTAGACCAGAGACTGTATCCCAGTTAGCACCCTATTCCCTATATTTATTGACCAAGTGCTACTAGACCAGATACTGTATCCCAGTTAGCACCCTATTCCCTATATTTATTGACCAAGTGCTACTAGACCAGAGACTGTATCCCAGTTAGCACCCTATTCCCTATATTTATTTATTGTTTATTTTTTATTTAACCTTTATTTAAATAAGCAAGCCAGTTAAGAACAAATTCTTATTTACAATGACGGCCTACCAAAAGGCAAAAGGCCTCCTGCGGGGACGGGGGCTGGGATGAAATAAATAAATAAATAAATAAATAAATATATATATATATATATATATATATATATATATATATATATATATATATATATATATATATATATATATATATATATATATATATAGGACCAAATACACATCGCAACAAGAGAGACACATAAAGAGAGACCTAAGACATAGCATGGCAGCAACACATGACAACACAACATGGTAGCAACCCAACATGGCAACAACATGGCAGCAGCACAACATGGCAACAACATGGCAGCAGCACAACATGGCAACAACATGGCAGCAGCACAACATGGCAACAACATGGCAGCAACACAACATGGCAACAACATGGCAGCAGCACAACATGGCAACAACATGGCAGCAGCACAACATGGCAACAACATGGCAGCAGCACAACATGGCAACAACATGGCAGCAGCACAACATGGCAACAACATGGCAGCAGCACAACATGGCAACAACATGGTAGCAACACAACATGACAACAACATGGTAGCAACACAACATGACAACAACATGGTAGCAACACAACATGACAACAACATGGTAGCAACACAACATGAAAACAACATGGCAGCAACACAACATGACAACAACATGGTAGCAGCACAACATGAAAACAACATGGCAGCAACACAACATGACAACAACATGGTAGCAACACAACATGACAACAACATGGTAGCAGCACAACATGACAACAACATGGTAGCAGCACAACATGACAACAACATGGTAGCAACACAACATGACAACAACATGGTAGCAACACAACATGACAACAACATGGTAGCAACACAACATGAAAACAACATGGTAGCAACACAACATGACAACAACATGGTAGCAACACAACATGACAACAACATGGTAGCAACACAACATGACAACAACATGGTAGCAACACAACATGACAACAACATGGTAGCAACACAACATGACAACAACATGGTAGCAACACAACATGACAACAACATGGTAGCAGCACAACATGACAACAACATGGTAGCAACACAACATGGCAGCAGCACAACATGGTAGCAAGACAAGACATGGTACAAACATTATTGGGCACAGACAACAGCACAAAGGGCAAGAAGGTAGAGACAACAATACATCAGGCGAAGCAGCCACAACTGTCAGTAAGAGTGTCCATGATTGAGTCTTTGAATGAAGAGATGGAGATAAAACTGTGCAGTGTTTTTTGCAGCTCGTTCCAGTCGCTAGCTGCAGCGAACTGGAAAGAGGAGCGACCCAGGGATGTGTGTGCTTTGGGGACCTTTAACAGAATGTGACTGGCAGAACGGATGTTGTATGTTTAGGATGAGGGCTGCAGTAGGTATCTCAGATAGGGGGGGAGTGAGGCCTAAGAGGGTTTTTATAAATAAACTATATTGTAATACTAACTAGCTAGCTAAAGTTAACCATTCTTTTCATTTCCTTTGTATGTGGAGGATGACGGCCTCCTATATAGTGCACTACTTCTTGACCAGGGCCCGTAGGGTGATATTCAGGATGCAGACTGGAGCTGATCATCGTACACTCCAGTGAGGAGGAAGGAGAATTGATCAAATATGCAGGAAGGATTTCGACTGCTGGCTGGGCTGCTGGCTGGGCTGCTGGCTGGGCTGCTGGCTGGGCTGATGGCTGGGCTGCTGGCTGGGCTGCTGGCTGGGCTGATGGCTGGGCTGCTGGCTGGGCTGCTGGCTGGGCTGATGGCTGGGCTGCTGGCTGGGCTGCTGGCTGGGCTGATGGCTGGGCTGCTGGCAGGGCTGATGGCTGGGCTGATGGCTGGGCTGATGGCTGGGCTGCTGGCTGGGCTGATGGCTGGGCTGCTGGCTGGGCTGCTGGCTGGGCTGATGGCTGGGCTGCTGGCTGGGCTGATGGCTGGGCTGCTGGCTGGGCTGCTGGCTGGGCTGATGGCTGGGCTGCTGGCTGGGCTGATGGCTGGGCTGATGGCTGGGCTGCTGGCTGGGCTGCTGGCTGGGCTGATGGCTGGGCTGCTGGCTGGGCTGCTGGCTGGGCTGCTGGCTGGGCTGCTGGCTGGGCTGCTGGCTGGGCTGATGGCTGGGCTGCTGGCTGGGCTGATGGCTGGGCTGCTGGCTGGGCTGCTGGCTGGGCTGGTTAAGTTCAGGGTTAATGATGGGTTGGGGTTAAGGCATTAATTCTCAATGGTTAAGTTCAGGGTTAATGATTGGATGGGGTTAACGCATTCATTCTGAATGGTTAAGTTCAGGGTTAATGATTGGATGGGGTTAACGCATTGATTCTGAATGGTTAAGTTCAGGGTTAATGATTGGATGGGATTAACGCATTCATTCTGAATGGTTAAGTTCAGGGTTCATGTTTGGGGTTAAAACCAACTAAAAACAAGTGTCTACCACCTTCGGATATGGAGCCCCACCACCCCTGTCCACCATGCCCTATCAAAACCCAGCCTGTTAGATGGTAATAACCCCCATGCCCTATCAAAACCCAGCCTGTTAGATGGTAATAACCCCCATGCCCTATCCAGCCTGTTAGATGGTAATAACCCCCATGCCCTATCAAAACCCAGCCCTGTTAGATGGTAATAACCACCATGCCCTATCAAAACCCAGCCTGTTAGATGGTAATAACCACCATGCCCTATCAAAACCCAGCCTGTTAGATGGTAATAACCACCATGCCCTATCAAAACCCAGCCTGTTAGATGGTAATAACCACCATGCCCTATCAAAACCCAGCCTGTTAGATGGTAATAACCACCATGCCCTATCAAAACCCAGCCTGTTAGATGCTAATAACCACCATGCCCTATCAAAACCCAGCCTGTTAGATGGTAATAACCACCATGCCCTATCAAAACCCAGCCTGTTAGATGGTAATAACCCCCATGCCCTATCAAAACCCAGCCTGTTAGATGGTAATAACCACCATGCCCTATCAAAACCCAGCCTGTTAGATGGTAATAACCACCATGCCCTATCAAAACCCAGCCTGTTAGATGGTAATAACCACCATGCCCTATCAAAACCCAGCCTGTTAGATGGTAATAACCCCCATGCCCTATCAAAACCCAGCCTGTTAGATGGTAATAACCCCCATGCCCTATCAAAACCCAGCCTGTTAGATGGTAATAACCACCATGCCCTATCAAAACCCAGCCTGTTAGATGGTAATAACCACCATGCCCTATCAAAACCCAGCCTGTTAGATGGTAATAACCACCATGCCATATCAAAACCCAGCCTGTTAGATGGTAATAACCACCATGCCCTATCAAAACCCAGCCTGTTAGATGGTAATAACCACCATGCCCTATCAAAACCCAGCCTGTTAGATGGTAATAACCACCATGCCCTATCAAAACCCAGCCTGTTAGATGGTAATAACCCCCATGCCCTATCAAAACCCAGCCTGTTAGATGGTAATAACCCCCATGCCCTATCAAAACCCAGCCTGTTAGATGGTAATAACCACCATGCCCTATCAAAACCCAGCCTGTTAGATGGTAATAACCACCATGCCCTATCAAAACCCAGCCTGTTAGATGGTAATAACCACCATGCCATATCAAAACCCAGCCTGTTAGATGGTAATAACCACCATGCCCTATCAAAACCCAGCCTGTTAGATGGTAATAACCACCATGCCCTATCAAAACCCAGCCTGTTAGATGGTAATAACCACCATGCCCTATCAAAACCCAGCCTGTTAGATGGTAATAACCACCATGCCCTATCAAAACCAAGCATGTTAGATGGTAATAACCACCATGCCCTATCAAAACCCAGCCTGTTAGATGGTAATAACCACCATGCCCTATCAAAACCCAGCCTGTTAGATGGTAATAACCACCATGCCCTATCAAAACCCAGCCTGTTAGATGGTAATAACCACCATGCCCTATCAAAACCCAGCCTGTTAGATGGTAATAACCACCATGCCCTATCAAAACCCAGCCTGTTAGATGGTAATAACCCCCATGCCCTATCAAAACCCAGCCTGTTAGATGGTAATAACCCCCATGCCCTATCAAAACCCAGCCTGTTAGATGGTAATAACCACCATGCCCTATCAAAACCCAGCCTGTTAGATGGTAATAACGCCCAACGTTGCCCCTAGTGGCAGGTTTTAAAGGCATGTCCCGACGTCCTCAAACTGGACAGTTTCATCTCAATCTCTTCATTCAAACACTCCGTCATGGACAATCTTGCTGACGGTTGAGGCTTCTTCGCGTGATGTATTGTTGTCTCTAGCTATTTTTATTTAATTTTTTTATCCCAGCCCCCGTCCCCGCATGAGGCCTTTTGCCTTTTGGTAGGCCTGTCAATGTAAATAAGAATTAGTTCTTAACTGACTTGCCTCGTTAAATAAAGGTTCAATATAAAATAAGATAAATAAATGACAGCATTAGAAACAGATGTTTATGGATTAGACTGACCTTCTGGGAGCTTGGAACTGTAGAACAACACAAAGTCAGTAAGCAGGAAAATATTCTGTCCTTCCCTCCTTCTCTCCTTCCCTCCTTCTCTCCTCATCTCATTCTCTCCTTATCTCCTTCCCTCCTTCTCTCCTTCTCTCCTTATGTCCTTCCCTCCTTCCCTCCTTCTCTCCTTCCGTCCTTCCATCCTTCCCTCCTTCTCTCCTTTTCTCCTTCCCTTCCCTCCTTCCCTCCTTCTCTCCTTCTCTCCTTCTCTCCTTCTCTCCTTCTTTCCTTATCTCCTTATCTCCTTCCCTCCTTCTCTCCTTCCCTCCTTCCCTCCTTCCCTCCTTCTCTCCTTCTCTCCTTATCTCCTTCTCTCCTTCTCTGCTTCTCTCCTTATCTCCCTCCCTCCTTCTCTCCTTCTCTCCTTCCCTCCTTCTCTCCTTCTCTCCTTCTCTCATTCACTCCTTCCCTCCTTCTCTCCTTCCCTCCTTCCCTTCCCTCCTTTTCTCCTTCTCTGATTCCCTCCTTCACTCCTTCCCTCCTTCTCTCCCTCCCTCCTTCCCTCCTTCACTCCTTCTCTCCTTGTCTCCCTCCATCCTTCCCTCCTTCTCTCCTTCTCTCCTGCCCTCCTCCCCTTCCTTCCCTTCTCTCCTTCCCTCCTTCTCTCCTTCCCTCCTTCCCGCCTTCCCTTCTCTCCTGCCCTCCTTCCCTCCTTCTATCCTTCCCTACTTCTCTCCTTCCCTCCTTCCCTCCTTCTCTCCTCCTTCCTTCCCTTCTCTCCTTCCCGCCTTCCCTCCTTTCCTTCTCTCCTTCCCTCCTTCCCTCCTTCCCTCCTTCTCTCCAACATTACTGTCAGAGCCGATAGTTAAAGTGATACAGCTTATGCTGCAGTTGTTGTAGCCAGGGACTTTAATAAAGGAAATGCAGTTAGTATTCTATTAGGATCAGTTCTATTCCCAGACTGCACCACAATTAGTAAACGAGAGAGAGAGGAGAGAGAGAGAGAGAGAGAGAGAGAGAGAGAGAGAGAGAGAGAGAGAGAGAGAGAGAGAGAGAGAGTATTCAGACACTTTACTCAGTACTTTGTTGAAGCACTTTTGGCAGAGATTACAGCCTCGAGTCTTCTTGGGTATGACGCTACAAGCTTGGCACACCTGTATTTGGGGAGTTTCTCCCATTCTTCTCTGCAGATCCTCTCAAGCTCTGTCAGGTTGGATGGGGAGTGTCGCTGCACAGCTATTTTCAGGTCTCTCCAGAGATGTTCGATTGGGTTCAAGTCCGGGCTCTGGCTGGGCCACTCAAGGACATTCAGAGAATTCTTCCGGCTGTGTGCTTAGGGTCGTTGTCCTGTTGGAATTTGAACCCTCGCCCCAGTCTGAGGTCCTGAGCGCTCTGGAAAAGGTTTTCATCAAGGATCTCTCTGTACTTTGCTCTGTTCATCGTTCCCTTGATCCTGACTAGTCTCCCAGTCCCCAGCCACTGAAAAAGTTCCACCACAGCATGCTGCCACCACCATGCTTCACCTTAGTGATGGTGCCAGGTTTACTGCAAACGTGACGTTTGGCATTAAGGCCAAAGAGTTCAATCTTTGTTTCATCAGACCAGAGAGTCTTGTTTCTCATGGTCTGAGAGTCCTTTAGGTGCCTTTTGGCAAACTCCAAGCAGGCTGTCATGTGTCTTTTACTGAGGAGTGACTTCCGTCTGGCCATTCTACTGTAAAGGCCTGATTGGTGGAGTGTTGCAGAGATGGTTGTCCTTCTGGAAGGTTCTTCCATCTCCACAGAGGAACTCTGGAGCTCTGTCAGAGGGATCATCGGGTTCTTGGTCACCTCCCTGACCAAGGCCCTTCTCTCCTGATTTCTCAGTTTGGCTGAGCGGCCAGCTCTAGGAAGAGTCTTGGTGGTTCCAAACTTCTTCCGTTTAAGAATGATGGAGGCCACTGTGTTCTTGGGGACCTTCAATGCTGCAGAAATGTTTCTGTACCCTTCCCCAGATCTGTGCCTCGACACAATCCTGTCTCTGAGCTTTACGGACAATTCCTTCGACCTCATGGCTTGGTTTTTGCTCTGACATGCACTGTCAACTGTGGGACCTTATATAGACAGGTGTGTGCCTTTCCAAATCATGTCCAATAAATTGAATTTACCACAGATGGACTCCAATCAAGGTTGATATACTGTCATTCTGCAGTTCCTCCTCTGTCTACAGAATGACAGTATAACAAGCCAACAGACAGAGAAGGAACTATAGAATGACAGAATGACAAGCCAACAGACAGAGGAGGAACAACAGAATGACAGAATAACAAGCCAACAGACAGAGGAACTACAGAATGACAGAATAACAAGCCAACAGACAGAGGAACTACAGAATGACAGAATAACAAGCCAACAGACAGAGGAACTACAGAATGGCAGAATAACAAGCCAACAGACAGAGGAGGAACTACAGAATGGCAGAATAACAAGCCAACAGACAGAGGAACTACAGAATGACAGAATAACAAGCCAACAGACAGAGGAACTACAGAATGACAGAATAACAAGCCAACAGACAGAGGAGGAACTACAGAATGACAGAATAACAAGCCAACAGACAGAGGAGGAACTACAGAATGACAGAATAACAAGCCAACAGACAAAGGAGGAACTACAGAATGACAGAATAACAAGCCAACAGACAGAGGAACTACAGAATGACAGAATAACAAGCCAACAGACAGAGGAGGAACTACAGAATGGCAGAATAACAAGCCAACAGACAGAGGAACTACAGAATGACAGAATAACAAGCCAACAGACAGAGGAACTACAGAATGACAGAATAACAAGCCAACAGACAGAGGAGGAACTACAGAATGACAGAATAACAAGCCAACAGACAGAGGAGGAACTACAGAATGACAGAATAACAAGCCAACAGACAGAGGAGGAACTACAGACTGACAGAATAACAAGCCAACAGACAGAGGAACTACAGAATGACAGAATAACAAGCCAACAGACAGAGGAGGAACTACAGAATGACAGAATAACAAGCCAACAGACAGAGGAACTACAGAATGACAGAATAACAAGCCAACAGACATAGGAACTACAGAATGACAGAATAACAAGCCAACAGACAGAGGAACTACAGAATGACAGAATAACAAGCCAACAGACAAAGGAGGAACTACAGAATGACAGAATAACAAGCCAACAGACAGAGGAGGAACTACAGAATGACAGAATAACAAGCCAACAGACAGAGGAACTACAGAATGACAGAATAACAAGCAAACAGACAGAGGAGGAACTACAGAATGACAGAATAACAAGCCAACAGACAGAGGAACTACAGAATGACAGAATAACAAGCCAACAGACAGGGGAACTACAGAATGACAGAATAACAAGCCAACAGACAGAGGAGGAACTACAGAATGACAGAATAACAAGCCAACAGACAGAGGAGGAACTACAGAATGACAGAATAACAAGCCAACAGACAGAGGAACTACAGAATGACAGAATAACAAGCCAACAGACAGAGGAGGAACTACAGAATGACAGAATAACAAGCCAACAGACAGAGGAGGAACTATAGAATGACAGAATAACAAGCCAACAGACAGAGGAGGAACTACAGAATGACAGAATAACAAGCCAACAGACAGAGGAGGAACTACAGAATGACAGAATAACAAGCCAACAAACAGAGGAACTACAGAATGAGAGAATAACAAGCCAACAGACAGAGGATGAACTACAGAATGACAGAATAACAAGCCAACAGACAGAGGAACTACAGAATGACAGAATAACAAGCCAACAGACAGAGGAGAAACTACAGATGACAGAATAACAAGCCAACAGACAGAGGAACTACAGTATGACAGAATAACAAGCCAACAGACAGAGGAGGAACTACAGAATGACAGAATAACAAGCCAACAGACAGAGGAACTACAGAATGACAGAATAACAAGCCAACAGACAGAGGAGGAACTACAGAATGACAGAATAACAAGCCAACAGACAGAGGAACTACAGAATGACAGAATAACAAGCCAACAGACATAGGAACTACAGAATGACAGAATAACAAGCCAACAGACAGAGGAACTACAGAATGACAGAATAACAAGCCAACAGACAAAGGAGGAACTACAGAATGACAGAATAACAAGCCAACAGACAGAGGAGGAACTACAGAATGACAGAATAACAAGCCAACAGACAGAGGAACTACAGAATGACAGAATAACAAGCCAACAGACAGAGGAGGAACTACAGAATGACAGAATAACAAGCCAACAGACAGAGGAACTACAGAATGACAGAATAACAAGCCAACAGACATAGGAACTACAGAATGACAGAATAACAAGCCAACAGACAGAGGAACTACAGAATGACAGAATAACAAGCCAACAGACAAAGGAGGAACTACAGAATGACAGAATAACAAGCCAACAGACAGAGGAGGAACTACAGAATGACAGAATAACAAGCCAACAGACAGAGGAACTACAGAATGACAGAATAACAAGCAAACAGACAGAGGAGGAACTACAGAATGACAGAATAACAAGCCAACAGACAGAGGAACTACAGAATGACAGAATAACAAGCCAACAGACAGAGGAACTACAGAATGACAGAATAACAAGCCAACAGACAGAGGAGGAACTACAGAATGACAGAATAACAAGCCAACAGACAGAGGAGGAACTACAGAATGACAGAATAACAAGCCAACAGACAGAGGAACTACAGAATGACAGAATAACAAGCCAACAGACAGAGGAGGAACTACAGAATGACAGAATAACAAGCCAACAGACAGAGGAGGAACTATAGAATGACAGAATAACAAGCCAACAGACAGAGGAGGAACTACAGAATGACAGAATAACAAGCCAACAGACAGAGGAGGAACTACAGAATGACAGAATAACAAGCCAACAAACAGAGGAACTACAGAATGAGAGAATAACAAGCCAACAGATAGAGGATGAACTACAGAATGACAGAATAACAAGCCAACAGACAGATGAACTACAGAATGACAGAATAACAAGCCAACAGACAGAGGAGAAACTACAGAATGACAGAATAACAAGCCAACAGACAGAGGAACTACAGTATGACAGAATAACAAGCCAACAGACAGAGGAGGAACTACAGAATGACAGAATAACAAGCCAACAGACAGAGGAACTACAGAATGACAGAATAACAAGCCAACAGACAGAGGAGGAACTACAGAATGACAGAATAACAAGCCAACAGACAGAGGAACTACAGAATGACAGAACAACAAGCCAACAGACAGAGGAACTACAGTATGACAGAATAACAAGCCAACAGACAGAGGAGGAACTACAGAATGACAGAATAACAAGCCAACAGACAGAGGAACTACAGAATGACAGAATAACAAGCCAACAGACAGAGGAGGAACTACAGAATGGCAGAATAACAAGCCAACAGACAGAGGAACTACAGAATGACAGAATAACAAGCCAACAGACAGAGGAACTACAGAATGACAGAATAACAAGCCAACAGACAGAGGAGGAACTTCAGAATGACAGAATAACAAGCCAACAGACAGAGGAGGAACTACAGAATGACAGAATAACAAGCCAACAGACAGAGGAGGAACTACAGAATGACAGAATAACAAGCCAACAGACAGAGGAACTACAGAATGACAGAATAACAAGCCAACAGACAGAGGAACTACAGAATGACAGAATAACAAGCCAACAGACAGAGGAACTACAGAATGACAGAATAACAAGCCAACAGACAGAGGAGGAACTACAGAATGACAGAATAACAAGCCAACAGACAGAGGAACTACAGAATGACAGAATAACAAGCCAACAGACAAAGGAGGAACAACAGAATGACAGAATAACAAGCCAACAGACAGAGGAACTACAGAATGACAGAATAACAAGCAAACAGACAGAGGAGGAACTACAGAATGACAGAATAACAAGCCAACAGACAGAGGAACTACAGAATGACAGAATAACAAGCAAACAGACAGAGGAGGAACTACAGAATGACAGAATAACAAGCCAACAGACAGAGGAACTACAGAATGACAGAATAACAAGCCAACAGACAGAGGAACTACAGAATGACAGAATAACAAGCCAACAGACAGAGGAGGAACTACAGAATGACAGAATAACAAGCCAACAGACAGAGGAGGAACTACAGAATGACAGAATAACAAGCCAACAGACAGAGGAACTACAGAATGACAGAATAACAAGCCAACAGACAGAGGAGGAACTACAGAATGACAGAATAACAAGCCAACAGACAGAGGAGGAACTACAGAATGACAGAATAACAAGCCAACAGACAGAGGAGGAACTACAGAATGACAGAATAACAAGCCAACAGACAGAGGATGAACTACAGAATGACAGAATAACAAGCCAACAGACAGAGGAACTACAGAATGAGAGAATAACAAGCCAACAGACAGAGGATGAACTACAGAATGACAGAATAACAAGCCAACAGACAGAGGAACTACAGAATGACAGAATAACAAGCCAACAGACAGAGGAGAAACTACAGAATGACAGAATAACAAGCCAACAGACAGAGGAACTGAAGAATGACAGAACAACAAGCCAACAGACAGAGGAACTACAGTATGACAGAATAACAAGCCAACAGACAGAGGAGGAACTACAGAATGACAGAATAACAAGCCAACAGACAGAGGAACTACAGAATGACAGAATAACAAGCCAACAGACAGAGGAGGAACTACAGAATGACAGAATAACAAGCCAACAGACAGAGGAACTACAGAATGACAGAACAACAAGCCAACAGACAGAGGAACTACAGTATGACAGAATAACAAGCCAACAGACAGAGGAGGAACTACAGAATGACAGAATAACAAGCCAACAGACAGAGGAACTACAGAATGACAGAATAACAAGCCAACAGACAGAGGAGGAACTACAGAATGACAGAATAACAAGCCAACAGACAGAGGAACTACAGAATGACAGAATAACAAGCCAACAGACAGAGGAACTACAGAATGACAGAATAACAAGCCAACAGACAGAGGAACTACAGAATGACAGAATAACAAGCCAACAGACAGAGGAGGAACTACAGAATGACAGAATAACAAGCCAACAGACAGAGGAACTACAGAATGACAGAATAACAAGCCAACAGACAGAGGAACTACAGAATGACAGAACAACAAGCCAACAGACAGAGGAACTACAGAATGACAGAATAACAAGCCAACAGACAGAGGAACTACAGAATGACAGAATAACAAGCCAACAGACAGAGGAACTACAGAATGACAGAATAACAAGCCAACAGACAGAGGAACTACAGAATGACAGAATAACAAGCCAACAGACAGAGGAGGAACTACAGAATGACAGAATAACAAGCCAACAGACAGAGGAACTACAGAATGACAGAATAACAAGCCAACAGACAAAGGAGGAACAACAGAATGACAGAATAACAAGCCAACAGACAGAGGAGGAACTACAGAATGACAGAATAACAAGCCAACAGACAGAGGAACTACAGAATGACAGAATAACAAGCAAACAGACAGAGGAGGAACTACAGAATGACAGAATAACAAGCCACCAGACAGAGGAACTACAGAATGACAGAATAACAAGCCAACAGACAGAGGAACTACAGAATGACAGAATAACAAGCCAACAGACAGAGGAGGAACTACAGAATGACAGAATAACAAGCCAACAGACAGAGGAGGAACTACAGAATGACAGAATAACAAGCCAACAGACAGAGGAACTACAGAATGACAGAATAACAAGCCAACAGACAGAGGAGGAACTACAGAATGACAGAATAACAAGCCAACAGACAGAGGAGGAACTACAGAATGACAGAATAACAAGCCAACAGACAGAGGAACTACAGAATGAGAGAATAACAAGCCAACAGACAGAGGATGAACTACAGAATGACAGAATAACAAGCCAACAGACAGAGGAACTACAGAATGACAGAATAACAAGCCAACAGACAGAGGAGAAACTACAGAATGACAGAATAACAAGCCAACAGACAGAGGAACTGAAGAATGACAGAACAACAAGCCAACAGACAGAGGAACTACAGTATGACAGAATAACAAGCCAACAGACAGAGGAGGAACTACAGAATGACAGAATAACAAGCCAACAGACAGAGGAACTACAGAATGACAGAATAACAAGCCAACAGACAGAGGAGGAACTACAGAATGACAGAATAACAAGCCAACAGACAGAGGAACTACAGAATGACAGAACAACAAGCCAACAGACAGAGGAACTACAGTATGACAGAATAACAAGCCAACAGACAGAGGAGGAACTACAGAATGACAGAATAACAAGCCAACAGACAGAGGAACTACAGAATGACAGAATAACAAGCCAACAGACAGAGGAGGAACTACAGAATGACAGAATAACAAGCCAACAGACAGAGGAACTACAGAATGACAGAATAACAAGCCAACAGACAGAGGAACTACAGAATGACAGAATAACAAGCCAACAGACAGAGGAACTACAGAATGACAGAATAACAAGCCAACAGACAGAGGTGAACTACAGAATGACAGAATAACAAGCCAACAGACAGAGGAACTACAGAATGACAGAATAACAAGCCAACAGAAAAAGGAGGAACTACAGAATGACAGAATAACAAGCCAACAGACAGAGGAGGAACTACAGAATGACAGAATAACAAGCCAACAGACAGAGGAACTACAGAATGACAGAATAACAAGCAAACAGACAGAGGAGGAACTACAGAATGACAGAATAACAAGCCAACAGACAGAGGAACTACAGAATGACAGAATAACAAGCCAACAGACAGAGGAACTACAGAATGACAGAATAACAAGCCAACAGACAGAGGAGGAACTACAGAATGACAGAATAACAAGCCAACAGACAGAGGAGGAACTACAGAATGACAGAATAACAAGCCAACAGACAGAGGAACTACAGAATGACAGAATAACAAGCCAACAGACAGAGGAGGAACTACAGAATGACAGAATAACAAGCCAACAGACAGAGGAGGAACTATAGAATGACAGAATAACAAGCCAACAGACAGAGGAGGAACTACAGAATGACAGAATAACAAGCCAACAGACAGAGGAGGAACTACAGAATGACAGAATAACAAGCCAACAGACAGAGGAACTACAGAATGAGAGAATAACAAGCCAACAGACAGAGGATGAACTACAGAATGACAGAATAACAAGCCAACAGACAGAGGAACTACAGAATGACAGAATAACAAGCCAACAGACAGAGGAGAAACTACAGAATGACAGAATAACAAGCCAACAGACAGAGGAACTGAAGAATGACAGAACAACAAGCCAACAGACAGAGGAACTACAGTATGACAGAATAACAAGTCAACAGACAGAGGAGGAACTACAGAATGACAGAATAACAAGCCAACAGACAGAGGAACTACAGAATGACAGAATAACAAGCCAACAGACAGAGGAGGAACTACAGAATGACAGAATAACAAGCCAACAGACAGAGGAACTACAGAATGACAGAACAACAAGCCAACAGACAGAGGAACTACAGTATGACAGAATAACAAGCCAACAGACAGAGGAGGAACTACAGAATGACAGAATAACAAGCCAACAGACAGAGGAACTACAGAATGACAGAATAACAAGCCAACAGACAGAGGAGGAACTACAGAATGACAGAATAACAAGCCAACAGACAGAGGAACTACAGAATGACAGAATAACAAGCCAACAGACAGAGGAACTACAGAATGACAGAATAACAAGCCAACAGACAGAGGAACTACAGAATGACAGAATAACAAGCCAACAGACAGAGGAACTACAGAATGACAGAATAACAAGCCAACAGACAGAGGAGGAAATACAGAATGACAGAATAACAAGCCAACAGACAGAGGAACTACAGAATGACAGAACAACAAGCCAACAGACAGAGGAACTACAGTATGACAGAATAACAAGCCAAGAGACAGAGGAGGAACTACAGAATGACAGAATAACAAGCCAACAGACAGAGGAACTACATAATGACAGAATAACAAGCCAACAGACAGAGGAGGAACTACAGAATGACAGAATAACAAGCCAACAGACAGAGGAACTACAGAATGACAGAATAACAAGCCAACAGACAGAGGAACTACAGAATGACAGAATAACAAGCCAACAGACAGAGGAACTACAGAATAACAGAATAACAAGCCAACAGACAGAGGAGGTACTACAGAATGACAGAATAACAAGCCAACAGACAGAGGAACTACAGAATGACAGAATAACAAGCCAACAGACAAAGGAGGAACTACAGAATGACAGAATAACAAGCCAACAGACAGAGGAGGAACTACAGAATGACAGAATAACAAGCCAACAGACAGAGGAACTACAGAATGACAGAATAACAAGCAAACAGACAGAGGAGGAACTACAGAATGACAGAATAACAAGCCAACAGACAGAGGAACTACAGAATGACAGAATAACAAGCCAACAGACAGAGGAACTACAGAATGACAGAATAACAAGCCAACAGACAGAGGAGGAACTACAGAATGACAGAATAACAAGCCAACAGACAGAGGAGGAACTACAGAATGACAGAATAACAAGCCAACAGACAGAGGAACTACAGAATGACAGAATAACAAGCCAACAGACAGAGGAGGAACTACAGAATGACAGAATAACAAGCCAACAGACAGAGGAGGAACTATAGAATGACAGAATAACAAGCCAACAGACAGAGGAGGAACTACAGAATGACAGAATAACAAGCCAACAGACAGAGGAGGAACTACAGAATGACAGAATAACAAGCCAACAGACAGAGGAACTACAGAATGAGAGAATAACAAGCCAACAGACAGAGGATGAACTACAGAATGACAGAATAACAAGCCAACAGACAGAGGAACTACAGAATGACAGAATAACAAGCCAACAGACAGAGGAACTACAGAATGACAGAATAACAAGCCAACAGACAGAGGAGGAACTACAGAATGACAGAATAACAAGCCAACAGACAGAGGAACTACAGAATGACAGAACAACAAGCCAACAGACAGAGGAACTACAGTATGACAGAATAACAAGCCAACAGACAGAGGAGGAACTACAGAATGACAGAATAACAAGCCAACAGACAGAGGAACTACAGAATGACAGAATAACAAGCCAACAGACAGAGGAGGAACTACAGAATGACAGAATAACAAGCCAACAGACAGAGGAACTACAGAATGACAGAATAACAAGCCAACAGACAGAGGAACTACAGAATGACAGAATAACAAGCCAACAGACAGAGGAACTACAGAATGACAGAATAACAAGCCAACAGACAGAGGAACTACAGAATGACAGAATAACAAGCCAACAGACAGAGGAGGAAATACAGAATGACAGAATAACAAGCCAACAGACAGAGGAACTACAGAATGACAGAACAACAAGCCAACAGACAGAGGAACTACAGTATGACAGAATAACAAGCCAAGAGACAGAGGAGGAACTACAGAATGACAGAATAACAAGCCAACAGACAGAGGAACTACATAATGACAGAATAACAAGCCAACAGACAGAGGAGGAACTACAGAATGACAGAATAACAAGCCAACAGACAGAGGAACTACAGAATGACAGAATAACAAGCCAACAGACAGAGGAACTACAGAATGACAGAATAACAAGCCAACAGACAGAGGAACTACAGAATGACAGAATAACAAGCCAACAGACAGAGGAGGTACTACAGAATGACAGAATAACAAGCCAACAGACAGAGGAACTACAGAATGACAGAATAACAAGCCAACAGACAAAGGAGGAACTACAGAATGACAGAATAACAAGCCAACAGACAGAGGAGGAACTACAGAATGACAGAATAACAAGCCAACAGACAGAGGAACTACAGAATGACAGAATAACAAGCAAACAGACAGAGGAGGAACTACAGAATGACAGAATAACAAGCCAACAGACAGAGGAACTACAGAATGACAGAATAACAAGCCAACAGACAGAGGAACTACAGAATGACAGAATAACAAGCCAACAGACAGAGGAGGAACTACAGAATGACAGAATAACAAGCCAACAGACAGAGGAGGAACTACAGAATGACAGAATAACAAGCCAACAGACAGAGGAACTACAGAATGACAGAATAACAAGCCAACAGACAGAGGAGGAACTACAGAATGACAGAATAACAAGCCAACAGACAGAGGAGGAACTATAGAATGACAGAATAACAAGCCAACAGACAGAGGAGGAACTACAGAATGACAGAATAACAAGCCAACAGACAGAGGAGGAACTACAGAATGACAGAATAACAAGCCAACAGACAGAGGAACTACAGAATGAGAGAATAACAAGCCAACAGACAGAGGATGAACTACAGAATGACAGAATAACAAGCCAACAGACAGAGGAACTACAGAATGACAGAATAACAAGCCAACAGACAGAGGAGAAACTACAGAATGACAGAATAACAAGCCAACAGACAGAGGAACTGAAGAATGACAGAACAACAAGCCAACAGACAGAGGAACTACAGTATGACAGAATAACAAGCCAACAGACAGAGGAGGAACTACAGAATGACAGAATAACAAGCCAACAGACAGAAGAACTACAGAATGACAGAATAACAAGCCAACAGACAGAGGAGGAACTACAGAATGACAGAATAACAAGCCAACAGACAGAGGAACTACAGAATGACAGAACAACAAGCCAACAGACAGAGGAACTACAGTATGACAGAATAACAAGCCAACAGACAGAGGAGGAACTACAGAATGACAGAATAACAAGCCAACAGACAGAGGAGGAACTACAGAATGACAGAATAACAAGCCAACAGACAGAGGAACTACAGTATGACAGAATAACAAGCCAACAGACAGAGGAGGAACTACAGAATGACAGAATAACAAGCCAACAGACAGAGGAACTACAGAATGACAGAATAGCAAGCCAACAGACAGAGGAACTACAGAATGACAGAATAACAAGCCAACAGACAGAGGAACTACAGAATGACAGAATAACAAGCCAACAGACAGAGGAGGAACTACAGAATGACAGAATAACAAGCCAACAGACAGAGGAACTACAGAATGACAGAATAACAAGCCAACAGACAAAGGAGGAACTACAGAATGACAGAATAACAATTCAACAGACAGAGGAGGAACTACAGAATGACAGAATAACAAGCCAACAGACAGAGGAACTACAGAATGACAGAATAACAAGCCAACAGACTGAGGAACTACAGAATGACAGAATAACAAGCCAACAGACACAGGAACTACAGAATTACAGAATAACAAGCCAACAGACAGAGGAGGAACTACAGAATGACAGAATAACAAGCCAACAGACAGAGGAACTACAGAATGACAGATTAACAAGCCAAAAGACAGAGGAGGAACTACAGAATGACAGAATAACAAGCCAACAGACAGAGGAGGAACTACAGAATGACAGAATAACAAGCCAACAGACAGAGGAACTACAGAATGACAGAATAACAAGCCAACAGACAGAGGAGGAACTACAGAATGACAGAAAAACAAGCCAACAGACAGAGGATGTACAGAATGACAGAATAACAAGCCAACAGACAGAGGAACTACAGAATGACAGAATAACAAGCCAACAGACAGAGGAACTACAGAATGACAGAATAACAAGCCAACAGACAGAGGAGGAACTACAGAATGACAGAATAACAAGCCAACAGACAGAGGAGGAACTACAGAATGACAGAATAACAAGCCAACAGACAGAGGAGGAACTACAGAATGACATAATAACAAGCCAACAGACAGAGGAGGAACTACAGGATGACAGAATAACAAGCCAACAGACAGAGGAACTACAGAATGACAGAATAACAAGCCAACAGACAGAGGAACTACAGTATGACAGAATAACAAGCCAACAGACAGAGGAGGAACTACAGAATGACAGAATAACAAGCCAACAGACAGAGGAACTACAGAATGACAGAATAACAAGCCAACAGACAGAGGAACTACAGAATGACAGAATAACAAGCCAACAGACAGAGGAACTACAGAATGACAGAATAACAAGCCAACAGACAGAGGAGGAACTACAGAATGACAGAATAACAAGCCAACAGACAGAGGAACTACAGAATGACAGAATAACAAGCCAACAGACAAAGGAGGAACTACAGAATGACAGAATAACAAGCCAACAGACAGAGGAGGAACTACAGAATGACAGAATAACAAGCCAACAGACAGAGGAACTACAGAATGACAGAATAACAAGCCAACAGACAGAGGAGGAACTACAGAATGACAGAATAACAAGCCAACAGACAGAGGAGGAACTACAGAATGACAGAATAACAAGCCAACAGACAGAGGAACTACAGAATGACATAATAACAAGCCAACAGACAGAGGAGGAACTACAGAATGACAGAATAACAAGCCAACAGACAGAGGAGGAACTATAGAATGACAGAATAACAAGCCAACAGACAGAGGAGGAACTACAGAATGACAGAATAACAAGCCAACAGACTGAGGAGGAACTACAGAATGACAGAATAACAAGCCAACAGACAGAGGAACTACAGAATGAGAGAATAACAAGCCAACAGACAGAGGATGAACTACAGAATGACAGAATAACAAGCCAACAGACAGAGGAACTACAGAATGACAGAATAACAAGCCAACAGACAGAGGATGAACTACAGAATGACAGAATAACAAGCCAATAGACAGAGGAACTGAAGAATGACAGAACAACAAGCCAACAGACAGAGGAACTACAGTATGACAGAATAACAAGCCAACAGACAGAGGAGGAACTACAGAATGACAGAATAACAAGCCAACAGACAGAGGAGGAACTACAGAATGACAGAATAACAAGCCAACAGACAGAGGAACTACAGAATGACAGAATAACAAGCCAACAGACAGAGGAGGAACTACAGAATGACAGAATAACAAGCCAACAGACAGAGGAACTACAGAATGACAGAACAACAAGCCAACAGACAGAGGAACTACAGTATGACAGAATAACAAGCCAACAGACAGAGGAGGAACTACAGAATGACAGAATAACAAGCCAACAGACAGAGGAACTACAGAATGACAGAATAACAAGCCAACAGACAGAGGAGGAACTACAGAATGACAGAATAACAAGCCAACAGACAGAGGAACTACAGAATGACAGAATAACAAGCCAACAGAAAGAGGAACTACAGAATGACAGAATAACAAGCCAACAGACAGAGGAACTACAGAATGACAGAATAACAAGCCAACAGACAGAGGAGGAACTACAGAATGACAGAATAACAAGCCAACAGACAGAGGAACTACAGAATGACAGAATAACAAGCCAACAGACAGAGGAACTACAGAATGACAGAATAACAAGCCAACAGATAAAGGAACTACAGAATGACAGAATAACAAGCCAACAGACACAGGAACTACAGAATGACAGAATAACAAGCCAACAGACAGAGGAGGAACTACAGAATGACAGAATAACAAGCCAACAGACAGAGGAACTACAGAATGACAGATTAACAAGCCAAAAGACAGAGGAGGAACTACAGAATGACAGAATAACAAGCCAACAGACAGAGGAGGAACTACAGAATGACAGAATAACAAGCCAACAGACAGAGGAACTACAGAATGACAGAATAACAAGCCAACAGACAGAGGAGGAACTACAGAATGACAGAATAACAAGCCAACAGACAGAGGATCTACAGAATGACAGAATAACAAGCCAACAGACAGAGGAACTACAGAATGACAGAATAACAAGCCAACAGACAGAGGAACTACAGAATGACAGAATAACAAGCCAACAGACAGAGGAACTACAGAATGACAGAATAACAAGCCAACAGACAAAGGAGGAACTACAGAATGACAGAATAACAAGCCAACAGACAGAGGAGGAACTACAGAATGACAGAATAACAAGCCAACAGACAGAGGAACTACAGAATGACAGAATAACAAGCCAACAGACAGAGGAGGAACTACAGAATGACAGAATAACAAGCCAACAGACAGAGGAGGAACTACAGAATGACAGAATAACAAGCCAACAGACAGAGGAACTACAGAATGACATAATAACAAGCCAACAGACAGAGGAGGAACTACAGAATGACAGAATAACAAGCCAACAGACAGAGGAGGAACTATAGAATGACAGAATAACAAGCCAACAGACAGAGGAGGAACTACAGAATGACAGAATAACAAGCCAACAGACTGAGGAGGAACTACAGAATGACAGAATAACAAGCCAACAGACAGAGGAACTACAGAATGAGAGAATAACAAGCCAACAGACAGAGGATGAACTACAGAATGACAGAATAACAAGCCAACAGACAGAGGAACTACAGAATGACAGAATAACAAGCCAACAGACAGAGGATGAACTACAGAATGACAGAATAACAAGCCAATAGACAGAGGAACTGAAGAATGACAGAACAACAAGCCAACAAACAGAGGAACTACAGTATGACAGAATAACAAGCCAAACAGACAGAGGAGGAACTACAGAATGACAGAATAACAAGCCAACAGACAGAGGAACTACAGAATGACAGAATAACAAGCCAATAGACAGAGAAACTACAGAATGACAGAATAACAAGCCAACAGACAGAGGAGGAACTACAGAATGACAGAATAACAAGCCAACAGACAGAGGAACTACAGAATGACAGAACAACAAGCCAACAGACAGAGGAACTACAGTATGACAGAATAACAAGCCAACAGACAGAGGAGGAACTACAGAATGACAGAATAACAAGCCAACAGACAGAGGAGGAACTACAGAATGACAGAATAACAAGCCAACAGACAGAGGAACTACATAATGACAGAATAACAAGCCAACAGACAGAGGAGGAACTACAGAATGACAGAATAACAAGCCAACAGACAGAGGAACTACAGAATGACAGAATAGCAAGCCAACAGACAGAGGAACTACAGAATGACAGAATAACAAGCCAACAGACAGAGGAACTACAGAATGACAGAATAACAAGCCAACAGACAGAGGAGGAACTACAGAATGACAGAATAACAAGCCAACAGACAGAGGAACTACAGAATGACAGAATAACAAGCCAACAGACAAAGGAGGAACTACAGAATGACAGAATAACAATTCAACAGACAGAGGAGGAACTACAGAATGACAGAATAACAAGCCAACAGACAGAGGAACTACAGAATGACAGAATAACAAGCCAACAGACTGAGGAACTACAGAATGACAGAATAACAAGCCAACAGACACAGGAACTACAGAATTACAGAATAACAAGCCAACAGACAGAGGAGGAACTACAGAATGACAGAATAACAAGCCAACAGACAGAGGAACTACAGAATGACAGATTAACAAGCCAAAAGACAGAGGAGGAACTACAGAATGACAGAATAACAAGCCAACAGACAGAGGAGGAACTACAGAATGACAGAATAACAAGCCAACAGACAGAGGAACTACAGAATGACAGAATAACAAGCCAACAGACAGAGGAGGAACTACAGAATGACAGAAAAACAAGCCAACAGACAGAGGATGTACAGAATGACAGAATAACAAGCCAACAGACAGAGGAACTACAGAATGACAGAATAACAAGCCAACAGACAGAGGAACTACAGAATGACAGAATAACAAGCCAACAGACAGAGGAGGAACTACAGAATGACAGAATAACAAGCCAACAGACAGAGGAGGAACTACAGAATGACAGAATAACAAGCCAACAGACAGAGGAGGAACTACAGAATGACATAATAACAAGCCAACAGACAGAGGAGGAACTACAGGATGACAGAATAACAAGCCAACAGACAGAGGAACTACAGAATGACAGAAGAACAAGCCAACAGACAGAGGAACTACAGTATGACAGAATAACAAGCCAACAGACAGAGGAGGAACTACAGAATGACAGAATAACAAGCCAACAGACAGAGGAACTACAGAATGACAGAATAACAAGCCAACAGACAGAGGAACTACATAATGACAGAATAACAAGCCAACAGACAGAGGAACTACAGAATGACAGAATAACAAGCCAACAGACAGAGGAGGAACTACAGAATGACAGAATAACAAGCCAACAGACAGAGGAACTACAGAATGACAGAATAACAAGCCAACAGACAAAGGAGGAACTACAGAATGACAGAATAACAAGCCAACAGACAGAGGAGGAACTACAGAATGACAGAATAACAAGCCAACAGACAGAGGAACTACAGAATGACAGAATAACAAGCCAACAGACAGAGGAGGAACTACAGAATGACAGAATAACAAGCCAACAGACAGAGGAGGAACTACAGAATGACAGAATAACAAGCCAACAGACAGAGGAACTACAGAATGACATAATAACAAGCCAACAGACAGAGGAGGAACTACAGAATGACAGAATAACAAGCCAACAGACAGAGGAGGAACTATAGAATGACAGAATAACAAGCCAACAGACAGAGGAGGAACTACAGAATGACAGAATAACAAGCCAACAGACTGAGGAGGAACTACAGAATGACAGAATAACAAGCCAACAGACAGAGGAACTACAGAATGAGAGAATAACAAGCCAACAGACAGAGGATGAACTACAGAATGACAGAATAACAAGCCAACAGACAGAGGAACTACAGAATGACAGAATAACAAGCCAACAGACAGAGGATGAACTACAGAATGACAGAATAACAAGCCAATAGACAGAGGAACTGAAGAATGACAGAACAACAAGCCAACAGACAGAGGAACTACAGTATGACAGAATAACAAGCCAACAGACAGAGGAGGAACTACAGAATGACAGAATAACAAGCCAACAGACAGAGGAGGAACTACAGAATGACAGAATAACAAGCCAACAGACAGAGGAACTACAGAATGACAGAATAACAAGCCAACAGACAGAGGAGGAACTACAGAATGACAGAATAACAAGCCAACAGACAGAGGAACTACAGAATGACAGAACAACAAGCCAACAGACAGAGGAACTACAGTATGACAGAATAACAAGCCAACAGACAGAGGAGGAACTACAGAATGACAGAATAACAAGCCAACAGACAGAGGAACTACAGAATGACATAATAACAAGCCAACAGACAGAGGAGGAACTACAGAATGACAGAATAACAAGCCAACAGACAGAGGAACTACAGAATGACAGAATAACAAGCCAACAGAAAGAGGAACTACAGAATGACAGAATAACAAGCCAACAGACAGAGGAACTACAGAATGACAGAATAACAAGCCAACAGACAGAGGAGGAACTACAGAATGACAGAATAACAAGCCAACAGACAGAGGAACTACAGAATGACAGAATAACAAGCCAACAGACAGAGGAACTACAGAATGACAGAATAACAAGCCAACAGATAAAGGAACTACAGAATGACAGAATAACAAGCCAACAGACACAGGAACTACAGAATGACAGAATAACAAGCCAACAGACAGAGGAGGAACTACAGAATGACAGAATAACAAGCCAACAGACAGAGGAACTACAGAATGACAGATTAACAAGCCAAAAGACAGAGGAGGAACTACAGAATGACAGAATAACAAGCCAACAGACAGAGGAGGAACTACAGAATGACAGAATAACAAGCCAACAGACAGAGGAACTACAGAATGACAGAATAACAAGCCAACAGACAGAGGAGGAACTACAGAATGACAGAATAACAAGCCAACAGACAGAGGATCTACAGAATGACAGAATAACAAGCCAACAGACAGAGGAACTACAGAATGACAGAATAACAAGCCAACAGACAGAGGAACTACAGAATGACAGAATAACAAGCCAACAGACAGAGGAACTACAGAATGACAGAATAACAAGCCAACAGACAAAGGAGGAACTACAGAATGACAGAATAACAAGCCAACAGACAGAGGAGGAACTACAGAATGACAGAATAACAAGCCAACAGACAGAGGAACTACAGAATGACAGAATAACAAGCCAACAGACAGAGGAGGAACTACAGAATGACAGAATAACAAGCCAACAGACAGAGGAGGAACTACAGAATGACAGAATAACAAGCCAACAGACAGAGGAACTACAGAATGACATAATAACAAGCCAACAGACAGAGGAGGAACTACAGAATGACAGAATAACAAGCCAACAGACAGAGGAGGAACTATAGAATGACAGAATAACAAGCCAACAGACAGAGGAGGAACTACAGAATGACAGAATAACAAGCCAACAGACTGAGGAGGAACTACAGAATGACAGAATAACAAGCCAACAGACAGAGGAACTACAGAATGAGAGAATAACAAGCCAACAGACAGAGGATGAACTACAGAATGACAGAATAACAAGCCAACAGACAGAGGAACTACAGAATGACAGAATAACAAGCCAACAGACAGAGGATGAACTACAGAATGACAGAATAACAAGCCAATAGACAGAGGAACTGAAGAATGACAGAACAACAAGCCAACAAACAGAGGAACTACAGTATGACAGAATAACAAGCCAAACAGACAGAGGAGGAACTACAGAATGACAGAATAACAAGCCAACAGACAGAGGAACTACAGAATGACAGAATAACAAGCCAATAGACAGAGAAACTACAGAATGACAGAATAACAAGCCAACAGACAGAGGAACTACAGAATGACAGAATAACAAGCCAACAGACAGAGGAACTACAGAATGACAGAATAACAAGCCAACAGACAGAGGAACTACATAATGACAGAATAACAAGCCAACAGACAGAGGAACTACAGAATGACAGAATAACAATCCAACAGACAGAGGAGGAACTACAGAATGACAGAATAACAAGCCAACAGACAGAGGAGGAACTACAGAATGACAGAATAACAAGCCAACAGACAGAGGAACTACAGAATGACAGAATAACAAGCCAACAGACAGAGGAACTACAGAATGACAGAATAACAAGCCAACAGACAGAGGAACTACAGAATGACAGAATAACAAGCCAACAGACAGAGGAGGAACTACAGAATGACAGAATAACAAGCCAACAGACAGAGGAGGAACTACAGAATGACATAATAACAAGCCAACAGACAGAGGAACTACAGAATGACAGAATAACAAGCCAACAGACAGAGGGGGAACTACAGAATGACAGAATAACAAGCCAACAGACAGAGGAACTACAGAATGACAGAATAACAAGCCAACAGACAGAGGAGAACTACAGAATGACAGAATAACAAGCCAACAGACAGAGGAACTACACAATGACAGAATAACAAGCCAACAGACAGAGGAGAACTACAGAATTACAGAATAACAAGCCAACAGACAGAGGAACTACATAATGACAGAATAACAAGCCAACAGACAGAGGAACTACAGAATGACAGAATAACAAGCCAACAGACAGAGGAGGAACTACAGAATGACAGAATAACAAGCCAACAGACAGAGGAGGAACTACAGAATGACAGAATAAACAAGCCAACAGACAGAGGAACTACAGAATGACAGAATAACAAGCCAACAGACAGAGGAGGAACTACAGAATGACAGAATAACAAGCCAACAGACAGAGGGGGAACTACAGAATGACAGAATAACAAGCCAACAGACAGAGGAGGAAGTACAGAATGACAGAATAACAAGCCAACAGACAGAGGAACTACAGAATGACAGAATAACAAGCCAACAGACAGAGGAACTACAGAATGACAGAATAACAAGCCAACAGACAGAGGAGGAACTACAGAATTAAACAGAACAATACAGATTCACATTATTAAATATTAAAAATGTCACCTCGTCGTCCCACAGCCGATATACAGTTTAAACACATCCTATAGAGTGGACATACACACACACGAACACACACGCACGCACACACACACACACACACACACACACACACACACACACACACACACACACACACACACACACACACACACACACTAACACACACACAGACAGGTCTCCCGTGTAGAATACCCACTTCCTCTTGTATGTGATTATCTCCTGATCTCCTGATCTCCTGATGTCCAATTATTCATTAGAGCTGACCAAATCAAACACACTACATAGAGGTAGAGAGACATACATACAGCTCTTTGATTCCTCCTGACACTAAGGCCCTAGTCCAACACACACACATTGTGAGTGTGTCTGCGTGAAACAGTCAATTACAGAAACAGGTGTTAGTTTAATAGATGGCTTCTAGGCCATGGGGAGGCAGTGGGGCGAGAGATGATATGATCCACCTATTAATCTGATTAAATAGAGAGAGGAAAGAGAGAGAGAGAGAGAGAGAGAGAGAGAGAGAGAGAGAGAGAGAGAGAGAGAGAGAGAGAGAGAGAGAGAGAGAGAGGAGGGAGAGAGAGAGAGAGAGAGAGAGAGAGAGAGAGAGACAGAGAGAGAGAGAGAGAGATAGAGAGGAAAGAAAGAGAGAGGAAAGAGAGAGAGAGAGTTCTTAGAATCAAGTCACTTCTCTCAAAATTCCAAAGCACTAAATACACAACCTATTCAGTTCGCCACTGAGTGTGTTGTTGACGAGACGTGTTTTTACCAGCCTGAGTTATAACACTCTACACCGACATTCATTTTTCACACCTAAAGCCTATTGCTGTGGGAAGCTGCTATAGACCACCAAGTGCTAACAGTCAGTATCTGGATAATATGTGTGAAATGCTTGATAATGTATGTGATAGCAAACAGAGAGGTATATTTTCTGGGTGATTTTAAATATTGACTGGCTTTCATCAAGCTGCCCACTCAAGAAAAAACATCAAACTGTAACCAGTGCCTGTCAACCTGGTTCAGGATTGTCAGTCAACCTACCAGGGTAGTTTACAAACAGCACAGGAATTATATCATCAACATGTATCGATCACATCTTTACTAATGCTGCAGAAATGTTGCTTTAAAAGCCTGTATCCAAATCCATAGGATGTAGTGATCCCAATATTGTAGCCATATCTAGGAAAACCAAAGGTCCACAGGCTGGGCCTAATATAGTGTATAAGAGGTCATACAATACGTTTTTGTAGTGATTCTTATGTTGATGATGTAAAGAATATTTGCTGATCCGTGGTGTGTAATGAGGAGCAACCAGACACGGCATTTGACACAATATGAAATAGCTTGTGCCAGTTACTAATAAGTAAATAAATTAATAAATAAATAATATATGCACTCACTAACTGTAAGTCGCTCTGGATAAGATCGTCTGCTAAAGGACTAAAAAAATATATAAAAAATAACGAAATAAAAAAAATATATATATATAAATAAATAAAAATACAAAAAAGTACTGTAAAAACAGTTAAATCCCCATGGATTGATGAGGAATAGAAAAATGTTTATGGTTGAGGATGGGATGAGGCAAAACGAATGGCAAATAAGTCTGGCTGCACAACCAATTGGCAAATGTATTGCAAATTGAGAAATCATGTGACTAATCTGAATAAAAAGAAGAAGAAAATATAATATGAATCAAAAATAAATTATATAAAGAATAATAGTAAAAAGCTTTGGAGCACCTTATATAAAATGTTTGCCAAAAAGACAAAATCAGCTCCATCATTCATTTATTTCTTATTTTATTTCACCTTTATTTAACCAGATTAAGCCAGTTGAGAACAAGTTCTCATTTACAACTGCGACCTGGCCAAGATAAAGCAAAGCAGTGCGATAAAAACAACAACACAGAGTTACATATGGGGTAAACAAAACGTACAGTCAATAACACAATAGAAAATCTATATACAGTGTGTGCAAATGTAGTAAGTTATGGAGGTAAGGCAATAAATAGGCTATAGTGCAAAATAATTACAATTAGTATTAACACTGGAGTGATAGATGTGCAGAACATGATGTGCAAATAGAGATACTGGGGTGCAAATGAGCAAAATAAATGACAATATGGGGATGAGGTAGTTGGGTGGGCTAATTACAGATGGGCTGTGTACAGGTGCAGTGATCGGTAAGCTGCTCTGACGCTCTGATGCTTAAAGTTAGTGAGGGAGATAAGTGTCTCCTGCTTCAGAGATTTTTGCAGTTCGTTCCAGTCATTTACAGCAGAGAACTGGAAGGAATGGCGGCCAAAGGAAGTGTTGGCTTTGGGAATGACCAGTGAGATATACCTGCTGGAACGCATACTACGGGTGGGTGTTGCTATGGTGACCAATGATCTAAGATAAGGCAGGGATTTGCCTAGAAGTGATTTATAGACACCTAGGTATTTGTAGATGTCCACATATTCTAAGTCAGACCCGCCGAGAGTAGTGATTCAAGTCGAGCGGGCGGGTGCAAGCAGCGTTCGATTGAAGAGCATGCATTTCGTTTTACTAGCGTTTAAGAGCAGTTGGAGGCCACGGAAGGAGTGTTGTATGTCATTGAAGCTCGTTTGAAGGTTTGTTAACACAGTGTCCAATGAAGGGCCAGATGTATACAAAATGGTGTCGTCTGCGTAGAGGTGGATCTGAGAGTCACCAGCAGCAAGAGCGACATCATTGATATACACAGAGAATAGAGTCGGCCCGAGAATTGAACCCTGTGGCACCCCCATAGAGACTACCAGAGGTCCAGACAACAGCCCCCCCCCCCCCCGATTTAACACATTGAACTCTATCTGAGAAGTAGTTGGTGAACCAGGCGAGGCAGTCATTTGAGAAACCAAGGTTGCAGCGGAGGGTGCAGAGCTGATGGCCGGGGAAGGGGTAGCCAGGTGGAAAGCATGGCCAGCCGTAGCAAAATGCTTGTTGAAATTTTCGATTATCGTAGATTTATCGGTAGTGACAGTATTTCCTAGCCTCAGTGCAGTGGGCAGCTGGGAGGAGGTGCTCTTATTCTCCATGGACTTTACAGTGTCCCAAAACTTTTTGGAGTTAGTGCTACAGGATGCACATTTAGGTTTGAAAAAGCTAGCCTTTGCTTTCCTAACTGATTGTGTATATTGGTTCCTGACTTCCCTGAAAAGTTGCATATCGCGGGGGGCTGTAAACATTAATCCCCCTGTAGCTCAGTTGGTAGAGCATGGCGCTCGCAACGCCAGGGTTGTGGGGTCGTTTCCCACGGGGGGCCAGTGTAAAAATATATGCACTCACTAACTGTAAGTCGCTCTGGAAAAGAGCGTCTGCTAAATGACTAAAATGTAAATGTAATTGAATCAGATGGCTCCTTCATCACAAAACCCACTGATATTGCCAACTACTTTAATGACTTTTTCCATTGGCGAGATTAGCAAACTTAGGCATGACATGCCAGCAACAAACGGCGACATTACACATCCAAGTATAACTGACCAAATTATGAAAGACAAGCATTGAATTCCGTAAAGTGAGTGTGGAAGAGGTGAAAAAAAGTATTTTTGTCTATCAACATTGACAAGCCACCAGGGTCTGACAACTTCGATGGAAAATTACTGAGGATAATAGCGGACTATATTGCCACTGCTATTTGCCATATCTTCAGTTTAAGCCTACTAGAAAGTGTGTGCCCTCAGGCCTGGAGGGAAGCAAAAGTCATTCCGCTACCCAAGAATAGTAAAGCCCCTTTTACTGGCTCAAATAGCCGACCAATCAGCCTGTTACCAACCTTTAGTAAACTGTTGGGAAAAAATTATGTTTGACCAGATACAGTGCTATTTACAGTAAACAAATTGACAACAGACTTTTCAGCATGCTTATAAGGAAAGGACATTCAACAAGCACAGCACTTACACAAATGACTGATGATTGGCTGAGAGAAAATTGATGATAAAAAAGATTGTGGGGATGCTGTCTTGTTAGACTTCAGTGCGGCTTTTGACATTATCGATTATCTGCTGCTAGAGAAACGTATGTGTTGTGGCTTTACATCCCCTGCTATATTATGGATAAAGAGTTGTCTGTCTAACAGAACACAGAGCGGGTCATTTAATGGAAGTCTCTCCAACATAATCCAGGTAGAATCAGGAATTCCCCAGGGCAGCTGTCTAGGCCCCTTATTTTTTTTTTTTTCAATCTTTACTAATGACATACCACTGGCTTTGAGTAAAGCCAGTGTGTTTATGTATGTGGATGACTCAACACTATACACGTCAGCTACTACAGCGACTGAAATGACTTCAACACTTAACAAAGAGCTGCAGTTAGTTTCAGAATGGGTGGCAAGGAAGAAGTTAGTCCTAAATATTTCAAAAAATAAAAGCGTTGTATTTGGGACAAATCATTCACTAAACCTTAAACCTCAACTTAAACCTTAACTAAATATTGTAATGAATAATGTGGAAATTGAGCAGGTTGAGGTGACTAAACTGCTTAGAGTAACCCTGGATTGTAAACTGTCATGGTCAAAACATATTGATACAACAGTAGCTAAGATGAGGAGAAGTCTGTCCATAATAAAGCGCTGCTCTACCTTCTTAACAGCACTATCAACAAGGCAGGTCCTACAGGCCCTAGTTTTGTCGCACCTGCACTTCTGTTCAGTCGTGTGGTCAGGTGTCACAAAGAGGGACTTAGGAAAATTGCAATTGGTTCAGAACAGGCAGCACAGCTGGCCCTTAAATGTACATGGAGAGCTAACATAAAATATACACCTTATTTTACACACACGTACATTGTAATATTGTTGTATGGTGGTATTATACATGTTGTATTGTAGATATGAGGTGGTGTAATAATGTAATATGATGTACTGTTTTATCTTTTGTCTTATGTGTAATGTAAGTGCCTTAAAGTGTTTGGACCCCAGGAAGAGTAGCTGCTGCCTTGGCAGGAACTAATGGGGATCCATAATAAACCCCAGGAAGAGTAGCTGCTGCCTTGGCGGGAACTAATGGGGATCCATAATAAACCCCAGGAAGAGTAGCTGCTGCCTTGGCAGGAACTAATGGGGATCCATAATAAACCCCAGGAAGAGTAGCTGCTGCCTTGGCAGGAACTAATGGGGATCCATAATAAACCCCCAGGAAGAGTAGCCGCTGCCTTGGCAGGAACTAATGGGGATCCATAATAAACCCCCAGGAAGAGTAGCTGCTGCCTTGACAGGAACTAATGGGGATCCATAATAAACCCCAGGAAGAGTAGCTGCTGCCTTGGCAGGAACTAATGGGGATCCATAATAAACCCCCAGGAAGAGTAGCTGCTGCCTTGGCAGGAACTAATGGTGATCCATAATAAACCCCAGGAAGAGTAGCTGCTGCCTTGGCAGGAACTAATGGGGATCCATAATAAACCCCAGGAAGAGTAGCTGCTGCCTTGGCAGGAACTAATGGGGATCCCTAATGAATACAAACATGAAGATGCATGGATAAACCACTTCTCCAACATTTTTGGCCATATACCAAAGAACCAAGATCAAACACACAATCATTTGCAAAACTCAGAATCAGCTATTAAAGACTACCACAACCCACTGGATTCTCCAATTACACTGAATGAACTACAGGACAAAATACAAACCCTCCAACCCCAAACAACGCCTGTGGTGTTGATGGTATACACGAAATGATTAAATATACAAACCACAAATTAAAATTGGTTATTCTTAAACTCTTCAACATTATTCTCAGCTCTGGCATCTCCTCAAATATTCGGAAACAAGGTCTGGTCACCCCAATCCACAACAGTGGAGACAAATTTGGCACAAATTTGGTATTCATTAGGATCCCCATTAGCCACTGCAAAAGCATCCACTACTCTTCCTGGGGTCCCATGTGAAACCTGACATAATACATAGTACAGAACATTATTAGTCAAGGACTGAAATACATACATTTAAAATGTCACACATAGCATTGACACAATATATAGGTCTAATACATAATACAGTGTAAATTAAAATACAAAATATATAAAATGGCTGTGTCTCTTCACGATTCCCTTTGTGCAGTAAGGTGCTTTTTTATATGTTTTTTTAAAACTGGTTTTATTGCTAGCTTGAGATACCTGGGGTGGCAGAGGGTTCCATGTAGTCATGGATCTATTTAATACTATGTAACACTTAATAATAACGTTGGAATCTGCATCAACAGTAACCTCAGAAAAATCCTCTGCAGTATCATCAACAGCAGACTCCAACATTTCCTCAGTGAAAACAATGTCCTGAACAAATGACAAATTGGCTTCTTACCAAAATACCTTACAACAGACCACGTATACACCCTGCACACCCTTATTGACAAACAAACAAAACAAAGCAAAGTCTTGTTATGCTTTGTTGATTGAAAAAAATATTTTGACTTAATTTTGGCATGAGGGTCTGCTACACAAATTGATGGAAAGCGGTGTTCTGGGGGGAGTATATACAATTTTATAAAATCAATTTACACAAACAACAATAAACACACAGATTCCTTTCCCCAGAGCTGTGGGTTGAGACAGTATGTAGACGTTTGCATCTGATTGGCTACTGCATATGTAGACGTGTATCTGATTGGCTGCTGCATATGTAGACGAGTATCTGACTGGCTGCTACACACACTGAGTATACCAAACTTTAGGAACACCTTCCTAATATTAAGTTGCACCCCCCCTTTTGCCCTCAGAACAGCCTGAATTCGTCGGGGCATGGACTCTACAAGGTGTCGAAAGCGTTCCACAGGGATGCTGGCCCATGTTGACTCCAATGCTTCCCACATTCGTATGAAGTTGGCTGGATGTCCTTTGGAAGGTGGACCATTCTTGATAGACACAGGAAACTGTTGAGCGTGAAAGACCCAGCAGCGTTGCAGTTTCCTGGCACAAACCAGTGCGCCTGGCACCTATTACCATACCCCGTTCAAAGGCACTTGCATCTTTTGTCTTACCCATTCACCCTCTGAATGGCACAAATACACAACCCCATGTCTCAATTGTCTCAAGGCTTCAAAAACTCTTCTTTAACCTGTCTCCTCCCCTTCATCTACACTGATTGAAGTGGATTTAACAGGTGACATCAATAAGGGATCATAGCTTTCACCTGGATTCACCTGGTCAGTCTGTGTATAGGAAAGAGCAGGTGTTCCTAATGTTTTGTACACTCAGTGTATGTAGACGTGTGTATCTTATTGGTTGCTACATACACTATGTATACAAAAGTATGTGGACAAAAATCGAGCACACAGACATGCAATCTCCATAGACAAACGTTGGCAGTAGAATGGCCTTACTGAAGAGCTCAGTGACTTTCAACGTGGCATCGTCATAGGATGCCACCTTTCCAACAAGTCAGTTCGTCAACTTTCTGCCCTGCTAGAGCTGCCCCCGGTCAACTGTAAGTGCTGTTATTGTGAAGTGGAAACGTCTAGGAGCTGTGAAGTGATAGGCCGCACAAGCTCACAGAACGGGACCGCCGAGTGCTGAAGTAAAAATCGTCTGTCCTCGGTTGCAACACTCACTACCGAGTTCCAAACTGCCTCTGGAAGCAACGTCAGCACAATAACTGTTCGTCGGGAGCTTCATGAAGTGTGTTTCCATGGCCGAGCAGCCGCACACAAGCCTAACATCACCATGCGCAATGCCAAGCGTCGGCTGGAGTGGTGTAAAGCTTTCCGCCAAAAGGACTCTGGAGCAGTGGAAACGTGTTCTCTGAAGTGATGAATCACCCTTTACCATCTGGCAGTCTGACAGACAATTCTGGATATGGCGGATGCCAGGAGAACACTACCTGCCCCAATGCATAGTGCCAACTGTAAAGTTTGGTGGAGGAGGAATAATAGTCTGGGGCTGTTTTTCATGGTTCGGGCTAGGCCCCCTAGTTCCAGTGAAGGGAAATCTTAACTCTACAGCATGCAATGACATTCTAGACGATTCTGTGCTTCCAACTTTGTGGCAATTTTTTGGGGAAGACCCTTTCCTGT
>NW_028162042.1:65000-82671 GCF_964263955.1 Coregonus lavaretus
AAAGTATTTGATCCCCTGCTGATTTTGTACGTTTGCCCACTGACAAAGACATGATCAGTCTATAATTTTAATGGTAGGTTTATTTGAACAGTGAGAGACAGAATAACAACAAAAAAATCCAGAAAAATGCATGTCAAAAATGTTATAAATTGATTTGCATTTTAATGAGGGAAATAAGTATTTGACCCCCTCTGCAAAACATGACTTAGTACTTGGTGGCAAAACCCTCGTTGGCAATCACAGAAGTCAGACGTTTCTTGTAGTTGGCCACCAGGTTTGCACACATCTCAGGAGGGATTTTATCCCACTCCTCTTTGCAGATCTTCTCCAAGTCATTAAAGTTTCGAGGCTGACCTTTGGCAACTCGAATCTTCAGCTCCCTCCACAGATTTTCTATGGGATTAAGGTCTGGAGACTGGCTAGGCCACTCCAGGACCTTAATGGGCTTCTTCTTGAGCCACTCCTTTGTTGCCTTGGCTGTGTGTTTTGGGTCATTGTCATGCTGGAATACCCATCCATGACCCATTTTCAATGCCCTGGCTGAGGGAAGGAGGTTCTAACCCAAGATTTGACGGTACATGGCCCCGTCCATCGTCCCTTTAATGCGGTGAAGTTGTCCTGTCCCCTTAGCAGAAAAACACCCCCAAAGCATAATGTTTCCACCTCCATGTTTGACGGTGGGGATGGTGTTTTTGGGGTCATAGGCAGCATTCCTCCTCCTCCAAACACGGCGAGTTGAGTTGATGCCAAAGAGCTCGATTTTGGTCTCATCTGACCACAACACTTTCACCCAGTTCTCCTCTGAATCATTCAGATGTTCATTGGCAAACTTCAGACGGCCCTGTATATGTGCTTTCTTGAGCAGGGGCGCTGCAGGATTTCAGTCCTTCACGGCGTAGTGTGTTACCAATTGTTTTCTTGGTGACTATGGTCCCAGCTGCCTTGAGATCATTGACAAGATCCTCCCGTGTAGTTCTGGGCTGATTCCTCACCGTTCTCATGATCATTGCAACTCCACGAGGTGAGATCTTGCATGGAGCCCCAGGCTGAGGGAGATTGACAGTTCTTTTGTGTTTCTTCCATTTGTGAATAATCGCACCAACTGTTGTCACCTTCTCACCAAACTGCTTGGTGATGGTCTTGTAGCCAATTCCAGCCTTGTGTAGGTCTACAATATTGTCCCTCACATCCTTGGAGAGCTCTTTGGTCTTGGCCATGGTGGAGAGTTTGGAATCTGATTGATTGATTGCTTCTGTGGACAGGTGTCTTTTATACAGGTAACAAGCTGAGATTAGGAGCACTCCCTTTAAGAGTGTTCTCCTATTCTCAGCTCGTTACCTGTATAAAAGACACTTGGGAGCCAGAAATCTTTCTGATTGAGAGGGGGTCAAATACTTATATCCCTCATTAAAATGCAAATAAATGTATAACATTTTTGACATGCGTTTTTCTGGATTTTTGTTGTTGTTATTCTGTCTCTCACTGTTCAAATAAACCTACCAGAGTTAGAATTAGGCTTAGGGTTAGAATTAGGGTTAAGGTTTAGAGTTAGGGGTTAGGAAAATAGGAATTTGAATGGGAATAAATGTTTTGGTCCCCACATGGATGGTAAAACCCACGTGTGTTCACCCTAAGGGGGGGAGACAGTCTAGGCTGCAGGCGCTCAAGACAGGAGAGGGGGAAATGTGCTGCCGCTGCAGGAACAGGAAATAGAGAAAAAAGAGATGAGAAAGAAAAAAAAAGGGCTAAAACTTGCTGAGACATTCAAAAGAAAGAGAAGAGAGGGGGAGAGAGAGAGGGAGAGAGGGAGAGGGATAGATGGAGAGGGAGAAAGATCCTTGTAGTGGCTTAATTGGAACAACCACATCACCAGCTGAGAAAGGACTAGAAAATAATGCATCTCTCTGTCTCTCTCTCTGTCTCTCTCTCTGTCTCTCTCTCTCTGTCTCTCTGTCTCTCTCTCTCTCTCTCTCTCTCTCTCTCTCTCTCTCTCTCTCTCTCTCTCTCTCTCTCTCTCTCTCTCTCTCTCTCTCTCTCTCTCTGTCTCTCTCTCTCTCTCTCTCTCTCTCTCTCTCTCTCTCTCTTTCTGTCTCTCTCTCTGTCTCTCTCTCTGTCTCTCTCTCTCTCTCTCTCTCTCTCTCTCTCTCTCTGTCTCTCTCTCTCTCTCTCTCTCTCTCTGTCTCTCTCTCTCCCCCCCCCTCTCTCTCTCTCTCTGTCTCTCTCTCTCTTCTCTCTCTCTCTCCCCCCCCCTCTCTCTCTCTCTCTCCCCCCCTCTCTCTCTCTCTTCTCTCTCTCTTTTGATACGGGGAAAGAGAGATTTAATAGAGGGGACAATGAGAGATAGGGCCATTAGCAGCTGATGTTTCAGGCCTTTTGCTGATATTGTGTGACAGATATACGCAGGCAGTAGCTGTGATAGTGTAGACCGTGATCTACACAGTTTTATTTTTTTTATTTTTTTTATTTCACCTTTATTTAACCAGGTAAACCAGTTGAGAACAAGTTCTCATTTACAACTGCGACCTGGCCAAGATAAAGCAAAGCAGTGCGATAAAAATAACAACACAGAGTTACATATGGGGTAAAACAAAACAAAAATAAATAAAAAATACAACAGAAATACAATTAATATACAGTGTGCAAATTTAGCAAGTTATGGAGGTAAGGCAATAAAATAGGCTATAGTGCAAAATAATTACAATTTAGTATTAACACTGGAATGATGTGCAAGAGATGATGTGCAATAGAGATACTGGGGTACAGATGAGCAAAATAAATAACAATATAGGGATGAGGTAGTTGGGCGGGCTAATTTCAGATGGGCTGTGTACAGGTGCAGTGATCGGTAAGGTGCTCTGACAACTGATGCTTAAAGTTAGTGAGGGAGATAAGTGTCTCCAGCTTCAGAGATTTTTGCAATTTGTTCCAGTCATTGGCAGCAGAGAACTGGAAGGAATTGCGGCCAAAGGAGGTGTTGGCTTTGGGGATGACCAGTGAGATATACCCGCTGGAGCGCAGACTACGGGTGGGTGTTGCTATGGTGACCAATGAGCTAAGATAAGGCGGGGATTTGCCTAGCAGTGATTTATAGATGGCCTGGAGCCAGTGGGTTTGGCGACGAATATGTAGTGAGGACCAGCCAACAAGAGCGTACAGGTCACAGTGGTGGGTATTATATGGGGCTTTGGAGACAAAACGGATGGCACTGTGATAGACAACATCCAATTTGCTGAGTAGAGTGTTGGAGGCTATTTTGTAAATGACATCGCCGAAGTCAAGGATCGGTAGGATAGTCAGTTTTACAAGGGCATGTTTGGCAGCATGAGTGAAGGAGGCTTTGTTGCGAAATAGGAAACCGATTCTAGATTTAACTTTGGATTGGAGATTCTTAATGTGAGTCTGGAAGGAGAGTTGGAAGTACTTAAGTAAAACATACTTTAAAGTACTACTTAAGTCGTTTTTTGGGGGGTATCTGTACTTTACTTTACTATTCATATTTTTGACAACTTTTACTTTTACTTCACTACATTCCTAAAGAAAATAATGTACTTTTTACTCCGTACATTTTCCCTTGACACCCAAAAGTACTCGTTACATGTTGAATGTCGAAATGCTTAGCAGGACAGAACAATTGTCAAATTCACACACTTATCAAAAGAACACATGGTCATCCGTACTGCCTCTGATCTGGCAGACTCACTAAAACACAAATGCATTGTTTGTAAATGATGTCTGAGTGCTGCAGTGTGCCCCTGGCTATCCGTACATTTTCAAAACGAGAAAATGGTGCCATCTGGTTTGCTCAATATAAGGAAGTTGAAATGATTTCTACTTTTACATTTGATACTTAAGTATATTTTAGCAATTACATTTACTTTTGATACTTAAGTATATTTAGAACCAAATACTTTTAGACTTTTACTCAAGTAGTATTTTACTAAGTGACTTTCACTTTTACTTGAGTCATTTTCTATTAAAGTATCTTTTACTTTTACTCAAGTATGACAATTGGGTACTTTTTCCACCACTGGAGTTAACATCGTCATTGACGGCAGAAAAAGACAGACTACAGACAGAATACAGACAGAATACAGACAGAATACAGACAAAATGCAGACAGAATACAGACAGAATACAGACAGACTACAGACAGAATACAGACAGAATACAGAATACAGACAGAATACAGACAGAATACAGACAGACTACAGACAGAATACAGACAGACTACAGACAGAATATAGACAGAATACAGACAGAATATAGACAGTGTTAGTGTGTGTGTGTGTGTGTGTGTGTGTGTGTGTGTGTGTGTGTGTGTGTGTCTCTGTCTCTCTGTGTGTATGTGTGTGTGTGTGTGTGTGTGTGTTTCTGTGTGTGTGTGTGTGTGTGTGTGTGTGTGTGTGTCTCTGTCTCTCTGTGTGTATGTGTGTGTGTGTTTCTGTGTGTGTGTGTGTGTGTGTGTGTGTGTGTGTGTGTGTGTGTTTCTGTGTGTGTGTGTGTGTGTGTGTGTGTGTGTGTGTGTGTGTGTCTCTGTCTCTCTGTGTGTATGTGTGTGTGTGTGTTTCTGTGTGTGTGTGTGTGTGTGTGTGTGTGTGTGTGTGTCTCTCTGTGTGTGTGTGTGTGTGTGTGTGTGTGTGTGTCTCTCTGTGTGTGTGTGTGTGTGTGTGTGTGTGTGTGTGTGTGAGCCTTCGTCTCTCTTACATCTCGTTGCATCACTGTTATCAGGGTCGTCCGATGTAAAAGGAGCCTTGGGGATACAACAGGAGAACACACACACACACACACACACACACACACACACACACACACACACACACACACACACACACACACACACACACACACAACGGCAGCAGGGTAATGGAAAGGTCAACAGGTTGACAACCAGCTGGCAGCAGGGTAATGGAAAGGTCAACAGGTTGACAACCAGCTGGCAGCAGGGTCATTGAAAGGTCAACAGGTTGACAACCAGCTGGCAGCAGGGTAATGGAAAGGTCAACAGGTTGACAACCAGCTGGCAGCAGGGTAATGGAACGGTCAACAGGTTGACAACCAACCGACAGCAGCAGGGTAATGGAAAGGTCAACAGGTTGACAACCAGCTGACGGCAGCAGGGTAATATAAAGGTCAACAGGTTGACAACCAGCTGACGGCAGCAGGGTAATATAAAGGTCAACAGGTTGACAACCAGCTGACGGCAGCAGGGTAATATAAAGGTCAACAGGTTGACAACCAGCTGACGGCAGCAGGGTAATATAAAGGTCAACAGGTTGACAACCAGCTGACGGCAGCAGGGTAATATAAAGGTCAACAGGTTGACAACCAGCTGACGGCAGCAGGGTAATATAAAGGTCAACAGGTTGACAACCAGCCGTCAGCAGCAGGGTAATATAAAGGTCAACAGGTTGACAACCAGCTGACGGCAGCAGGGTAATATAAAGGTCAACAGGTTGACAACCAGCTGACGGCAGCAGGGTAATATAAAGGTCAACAGGTTGACAACCAGCTGACGGCAGCAGGGTAATATAAAGGTCAACAGGTTGACAACCAGCTGGCGGCAGGGTCATTGAAAGGTCAACAGGTTGACAACCAAATGGCAGCAGCAGGGTAATAGAACGGTCAACAGGTTGACAACCAGCTGATGGCAGCAGGGTAATTGAAAGGTCAACAGGTTGACAACCAGCTGACGGCAGCAGGGTAATATAAAGGTCAACAGGTTGACAACCAGCTGACGGCATTAGGGTAATATAAAGGTCAACAGGTTGACAACCAGCCGTCAGCAGCAGGGTAATATAAAGGTCAACAGGTTGACAACCAGCTGGCAGCAGGGTAATATAAAGGTCAACAGGTTGACAACCAGTTGACGGCAGCAGGGTGATGGAAAGGTCAACAGGTTGACAACCAGCTGGCAGCAGGGTAATGGAAAGGCCAACAGGTTGACAACCAGCCGACAGCAGCAGGGTAATGGAAAGGTCAACAGGTTAACAACCAGCTGGCAGCAGCAGGGTAATATAAAGGTCAACAGGTTGACAACCGGCTGGCAGCAGGGTGATGGAAAGGTCAACAGGTTGACAACCAGCTGACGGCAGCAGGGTAATATAAAGGTCAACAGGTTGACAACCAGCTGGCAGCAGGGTGATGGAAAGGTCAACAGGTTGACAACCAGCCGACGGCAGGGTGATGGAAAGGTCAACAGGTTGACAACCAGCCGACGGCAGCAGGGTAATATAAAGGTCAACAGGTTGACAACCAGCCGTCAGCAGCAGGGTAATATAAAGGTCAACAGGTTGACAACCAGCCGACAGCAGCAGGGTAATATAAAGGTCAACAGGTTGACAACCAGCTGATGGCAGCAGGGTAATAGAAAGGTCAACAGGTTGACAACCAGCTGATGGCAGCAGGGTCATTGAAAGGTCAACAGGTTGACAACCAGCTGGCAGCAGCAGGGTCATTGAAAGGTCAACAGGTTAGCGGAACATAAACACGTACAGAAATATGCTGCCTTCGTATTTAATACATCTTTTTTTAGTTAGTCAGTGGTAAGTTAAAAATATGATTAAACTCTGAGATGTTATTTTAGTGTAATATGTTGATCTGATATCACCATCACTGTTGGTCTGGGGTTGTTTCCTATATAAAATATGATTAAACTCTGAGATGTTATTTTAGTGTAATATGTTGATCTGATATCACCATCACTGTGTCGGTCTGGGGTTGTTTCCTATATAAAATATGATTAAACTCTGAGATGTTATTTTAGTGTAATATGTTGATCTGATATCACCATCACTGTGTTGGTCTGGGATTGTTTCCTAATGCCTATATATTTAGATTATTAGTTTTATTACAGTGGTGAGTAAAACGCTGACTAATCTCTGAACTCTGGTTGAGATGACTAAGGCCAGGCACCACAGGCTAAAATGAAATTGTTGCATGTACTTATCAATTTGGATTAATTTAAAATGAGGTTTTTTTTCAAAAAGTACAAATGTCAAAAAGTTGATGAACATATATTTTTGTTAGTTTTATCATACTACCTTCATCAAAATGTCATGAATTGTAACCACTTTTAAACTGACATGCATCCATATATTTCAAAGCTCACTACGTTAAATCACACGTCATTTAGAAGATAGACAACGTTACAAACTGCACGCACTACTGTGATAAGAGCGTCTGATAAATGACTCAACTGTCAATATGTAACTTTTTGGACGACCCGACAAAATTCACATAGAAATGTAAATTATAGATCTGTCATTCTCATTGAAAGCATATTTAAGAAGCGGTAGATCAGTTCTATGTGTCGTATTTCTATGCGTCCCGTTTTTTTTATTTTTTATTTTTGTCGTTTACTTTAGGTTTTTGTACACCAGCTTCAAACAGCTGAAAATACAACATTTCTTATGGAAAAGCTATTTCACAGTGGTTTAGACGGTACAATGATTCTCTACACTATACTTGCTTGTTTTGTCACATAAACTGAAATTAGGCGAACTATTATAATTTTAGCAACCAGGAAATGGCGGAGCGATTTTAGCGTAGTGCATCTTTAACTGAAAGACTCTTCCCACAAGCTGACACATTTCTCAGCCTCTGAGGCCTCTGTATTCACCCAGAATTATAAGCAGGGAATTAATTGTTGATATGTTGTCACATTTGTATTCTAGATTACATTACTTTCAGAAAAATGTGGCAAAAATGCATTTTTCTTTACTCCTCTCCTCTCCTCTCCTCTCCTCTCCTCTCCTCTCCTCTCCTCTCCTCTCCTCTCCTCTCCTCTCCTCTCCTCTCCTCTCCTCTCCTCTCCTCTCCTCTCCTCTCCTCTAATCTCCTCTAATCTCCTCTCCTCTCCTCTCCTCTCCTCTCCTCTCCTCTCCTCTCCTCTCCTCTCCTCTCCTCTCCTCTCCTCTCCTCTCCTCTCCTCTCCTCTCCTCTCCTCTCCTCTCCTCTCCTCTCCTCTCCTCTCCTCTCCTTACAGATAGAGAGTACAAAAAAGTATTTATCCACAATCGGCCATGTCTAAGTCTGGTCCTGGAGTGTCTTAGCAAAATTAAAACAAAATATTTAGGCTGACTTCATCCAGTGTCCAGAATAGTTTTTATTCTTTCTGATATGCAAATATGCACATATTTAATACAAATAAGTAATATATTCGTGTCCACATTCAACTAGCCCTATTAACGTGATCCGTTATTAGCTAGCTAGCCAATTTGATGCGGTCCATCAATCAATGTAGCCTATCATGTCTGTCAGCAGCAGTAGTGATTAAACAATGTTCAAAAGGTAGTGTATAACGTTAGCTAACTTCGCTAGGTAGGCCTACGCTGGTATGTTGTTAATAATAATAACGTTAGCTAACTTCGCTAGGTAGGCCTACGCTGGTATGTTGTTAATAATAATAACGTTAGCTAACTTCGCTAGGTAGGCCTACGCTGGTATGTTGTTAATAATAATAACGTTAGCTAACTTCGTTAGGTAGGCCTACGCTGGTATGTTGTTAATAATAATAACGTTAGCTAACTTCGCTAGGTAGGCCTACGCTGGTATGTTTTTTTAATAATAATAACGTTAGCTAACTTCGCTAGGTAGGCCTACGCTGGTTGGAGAAAAAAGTACATTAGGTCTACTTATCGCTATGTTTAGCCCAATTGTACAAAGTTTCTACAGGTAACTTGCGAAGCAAACATGATCAGATAACAGTAAACCCGGCAAATGCGCCCTTCTGCTGCTTGACAGGCAGAGCCCACAAAGGACGGGGAAATTACCCAGCAGGCAAAGTGAACGTTCTGGACGTTATTGTGACGTATTATTCATATCGACCTATTAGGGCCATCCGCACTGTCTTAAGTAGCCTAATCACTCACTGAAGTAGTACGTGACGTCAAAATATCAATACGCCAACTACAAGCCTTGACCAAAACCAAAAAACTTGCCGGACTTCTTCTCTCGCCTCAGTTCCGTAACTAGTAGTAACCACAAAGTTCAATGTAGGTTATCTTAAAAACTAAAAAGGCTAATCTAACATTCCCGCTCCACAGTAACATTTACGACTTGCTAGCCAGCTACATCATTTGAGTTCTCAGCCGTTTTCTGATAAAACAACTCAGCCAGTGAGGCATTGGAAAACCTCCCAGGTCTTTGTAGGTTGAATCTGTGTTTGAAATTCACTGCTCGACTGAGGGACCTTACAGATAATTGTATGCGTGAGGTACAGAGATGAGGTAGTCATTCAAAAATCATATTAAACACTATTATTGCACACAGAGGGAGTCCATGCAACTTATTATGTGACTTGTTTAGCACATTTTTATTCCTGAACTTATTTAGTCTTGCCATAACAAAGGGGTTTAATACTTATTGAGTCAAGACATTTCAGCTTTTCATTTTTTTTATTAATTTGTTAAATAATTCCACTTTGACATATGGGGTATTTTGTGTAGGCCAGTGACACAAAATATCAAATTAATCTATTTTAAATTCAGGCTTTAACGCAACAACATTTGGAGAAAAAAAAGTCAACGGGTGTGTGAATACTTTTGTGAAGGCACTGTCGGTCCTTTTGCAACGGGAACCTGTTGAATGATGCACATCAAATGGCTATAACATGTTTAGACGGCATGCAGCTCTGACCCCCCAAAAAACACACAGATCAGTAGTGGGATTGATGTCAGATCTCTCCAATGGTCATGAATGAAAGATGATAACTCTATAAATATTTATTGATCATCCATGGGAGAGATGAGACCGTCATTAGAATACTGATCAAATATTTACTAACCAATCCGAAATCCTTATGAGGGTTGACTGTTACCCCGGAAACTAAATTCCTATTATCTCCAATAATACACACACACACATGTGCACTCACTCATACACACGTTCACACACTCAAACTTAAAAACTTCCTGTGACAGTGTCAATCTCCCACAATAGGTTGTAGATGAACACACACACAGACCAACAAGATCTCACAAAATTTACATTAGAATGTTTGTCCATTTCTTAAATGAGTGCCTAGCACTGGGATTGAACCAGCGATCCTCAGAGTTCCTGAGTTACACCCATCCACAACGCCACAGCAAGCCGCGAGTCTACTTCATGGTAATAGCGCCTAGTGGACAGACGTCGGAATTCACATTGGAACAGCTGTGACCTGGCACACACACACACACACACACACACACACACACACACACACACACACACACACACACACACACACACACACACACACACACACACACACACACACACACACACACATCAGTAACACTTTAGTACAGTCCAACTTAGTCCAGTCCAACTTAGTACATTTTTACATTACATTTTTGTCATTTAGCAGATGCTCTTATCCAGAGCGAATGCATACATGTTATTATTATTATTTTTTATTTTTTCATACTGGCCCCCCGTGTGAAACGAACCCACATCCCTGCCGGCCAAACCCTCCCCTACCTTGGACGATGCTGGACCAATTGTGCGCCGCCCATGGGTCTCCCAGTTGCGGCCGGCTGCGACAGAGCCTGGACTCAAACCAGGATCTCTAGTGGCACAGCTACCACACTGCGCCACTCGGGAGTACAGTTAAACTTAGTACATTCCACTTTAGTACAGTCCAACTTAGTACAATCCAACTTAGTACAGTCCACTTTAGTACAGTCCAACTTAGTACAGTTAAACTTAGTACATTCCACTTTGGTACAGTCCAACTTAGTACAGTCCACTTTAGTACAGTCCAACTTAGTACAATCCAATTTAGTACAGTCCAACTTAGTACAGTCCACTTTAGTACAGTCCAACTTAGTACAGTTAAACTTAGTACATTCCACTTTGGTACAGTCCAACTTAGTACAGTCCAACTTAGTACAGTCCAATTTAGTACAGTTAACTTAGTACAGTTAAACTTTGTACATTCCACTTTGGTACAGTCCAACTTAGTACAGTCCAACTTAGTACAGTCCAATTTAGTACAGTTAACTTAGTACAGTTAAACTTTGTACATTCCACTTTAGTACAGTCCAACTTAGTACAGTCCAACTTAGTACAGTCCAACTTAGTACAATCCAACTTAGTACAATCCACTTTAGTACAGTCCAACTTAGTACAATCCAACTTAGTACAATCCACTTTAGTACAGTCCAACATAGTACAGTTAAACTTAGTACAGTCCAACTTAGTACATTCCACTTTAGTACAGTCCAACTTAATACGGGCCAACTTAGTACAGTCCAACTTAGTACATTCCACTTTAGTACAGTCCAACTTAGTACAGTCCAACTTAGTACAGTCCACTTTAGTACAGTCCAACTTAGTACAGTCCAACTTAGTACAATCCAACTTAGTACAATCCACTTTAGTACAGTCCAACTTAGTACAGTCCAACTTAGTACAGTCCACTTTAGTACAGTCCAACTTAGTACAGTCCAACTTAGTACAGTCCAACTTAGTACAGTCCAACTTAGTACATTCCACTTTAGTACAGTCCAACTTAATACAGTCCAACTTAGTACAGTCCAACTTAGTACATTCCACTTTAGTACAGTCCAACTTAGTACAGTCCAACTTAGTACAGTCCACTTTAGTACAGTCCAACTTAGTACAGTCCAACTTAGTACAGTCCACTTTAGTACAGTCCAACTTAGTACAGTCCAACTTAGTACAATCCAACTTAGTACAGTCCAATTTAGTACAGTCCAACTTAGTACATTCCACTTTAGTACAGTCCAACTTAGTACAGTCCAACTTAGTACAATCCAACTTAGTACAGTCCACTTTAGTACAATCCAACTTAGTACAGTCCAACTTAGTACAATCCACTTTAGTACAGTCCAACTTAGTACATTCCAACTTAGTACAGTCTAACTTAGTACAGTCCAACTTAGTACAGTCCACTTTAGTACAGTCTAACTTAGTACAGTCCAATTTAGTACAGTTAACTTAGTACAGTCCACTTTAGTACAGTCTAACTTAGTACAGTCCAACTTTGTACATTCCACTTTAGTACAGTCCAACTTAGTACAGTCCAACTTAGTACAGTCCAACTTAGTACAGTCCAATTTAGTCAAGTCCTATTTAGTAGAGTACATTTTAGTAAAGTCTAACTTAGTCAAGTCCGATCGACTTTAGTCTCTTGAGTTGAGTCCTAGTTTCTTTATTAGTGTAGCCCTGCTGAACACAACGCTCAGCGTCTCAGGAGTTATATCCCACAGGCCCCTGGAGACTAGCCCCTGCTGAACACAACGCTCAGCGTCTCAGGAGTTATATCCCACAGGCCCCTGGAGACTAGCCCCTGCTGAACACAACGCTCAGCGTCTCAGGAGTTATATCCCACAGACCCCTGGAGACTAGCCCTGCTGAACACAACGCTCAGCGTCTCAGGAGTTATATCCCACAGGCCCCTGGAGACTAGCCCTGCTGAACACAACGCTCAGCGTCTCAGGAGTTATATCCCCACAGGCCCCTGGAGACTAGCCCTGCTGAACACAACGCTCAGCGTCTCAGGAGTTATATCCCCACAGGCCCCTGGAGACTAGCCCCTGCTGAACACAACGCTCAGCGTCTCAGGAGTTATATCCCCACAGGCCCCTGGAGACTAGCCCTGCTGAACACAACGCTCAGCGTCTCAGGAGTTATATCCCACAGGCCCCTGGAGAGAGGCTGGACGCAACATTAATATCATAACACTCATTATGTTATATTCCACAGTCACCTGGAGAGAGGCTGGACGCAACATTAATATCCTACCACTCATTATGCGGGTTATTGTAGACACAATCTCTCCCCCTGTACTCTGTTAAATCTCTCTTCCTGGACCTGCCTGTTCCTGTTCCCCCCTCCGAGACCAACCATTCATATCTCCGGGCATGACCCACCGCAATTACATGGTTCTGCTGCCGTGTCCTTTCTGTGCTGTTAATGGTCTGGCTCGGTCCGACCGGTGTGTGTGTGTGTGTGTGTGTGTGTGTGTTTGTGTGTGTTTGTGTGTGTGTGTGTGTGTGTCTGTGTGTGTTTGTGTGTGTGTGTGTGTCTGTCTGTGTGTGTGTGTGTGTGTGTGTGTGTGTGTGTGTGTGTGTGTGTCTGTCTGTGTGTGTGTGTGTGTGTGTGTGTGTGTGTGTGTGTGTGTGTGTGTTTGTGTGTGTTTGTGTGTGTGTGTGTGTGTGTCTGTGTGTGTTTGTGTGTGTGTGTGTGTCTGTCTGTGTGTGTGTGTGTGTGTGTGTGTGTGTGTGTGTGTGTGTGTGTGTGTGTGTGTGTGTGTGTGTGTGTGTCTGTCTGTGTGTGTGTGTGTGTCTGTGTGTCGTAATAGCCGGCAGCTGATTAGAGTTAAATTAGCTAGCGTTAGCGTAGGCTAGCTCCTACCTGCTGGGACATGAGGGGAGGGAGGGAGGGAGGGAGGGAGGGGGGGAGGGAGGGGGGATGGAGTAATTGACCTACTCTCTTCCTCCTAAAAAGTTATTCATCCACTGTTTCCTCTGTTGTTTGGAAACAGCAAGGACAGCACTTTTATCCCAGGACCAGAAAGGAGGCCCACACACACACACACACATTGACACACACACACACACACACACACACACACACACACACACACACACACACACACACACACACACACACACACACACACACACACACACACACACACAATGTCTCTCTCCTCTCTCTAACTGGACCTCTGGACTGCAGACCTCTAAGGGAGGGAGACAGTGTAGAACTACACTTACTGAAAAGTGCAGATCTGCACATTACTGTAATTGATTCAACAGTGCTTCGTGAGAGAGAGAGAGAGAGAGAGAGAGAGAGAGAGAGAGAGAGAGAGAGAGAGAGAGAGAGAGAGAGAGAGAGAGAGAGAGAGAGAGAGAGAGAGAGAGAGCAAGAGAGAGGAGAGAGAGAGAGAGTAATTGAAGAATCCATAGAATCTAACCACTTCTGGGAAAATTGGAAAACACTAAACAAACAACAACACGAAGAGCTATCTATCCAAAACGGAGATGTATGGGTAAACCACTTCTCCAATCTTTTTGGCCCTATAACAGAGAACAAACAGCAAAAAAATATACATGATCAAATGCAAATCTTAGAATCAACTATTAAAGACTACCAGAACCCACTGGATTCTCCAATTACATTGAATGAACTACAGGATAAAATACAAACCCTCCAACCCAAAAAGTCCTGTGGTGTTGATGGTATCCTCAATGAAATGATAAAATATACAGACCACAAATTTCAATTAGCTATACTTAAACTCTTTAACATCATCCTTAGCTCTGGCATCTTCCCCAACATCTGGAACCAAGGACTGATCACCCCAATCCACAAAAGTGGAGACAAATTTGACCCCAATAACTACCGTGGGATATGCGTCAACAGCAACGTTGGGAAAATCCTCTGCATTATCATTAACAGCAGACTAGTTCATTTCCTCAGTGAAAACAATGTACTGAGCAAATGTCAAATTGGCTTTTTACCAAATTACCGTACGACAGACCACGTATTCACCCTGCACACCCTAATTGACAAACAAACAAACCAAAACAAAGGCAAAGTCTTCTCATGCTTTGTTGATTTCAAAAAAGCTTTTGACTCAATTTGGCATGAGGGTCTGCTATACAAATTGATGGAAAGTGGGGTTGGGGGAAAAACATACGACATTATAAAATCCATGTACACAAACAACAAGTGTGCGGTTAAAATTGGCAAAAAACACACACATTTCTTTCCACAGGGCCGTGGGGTGAGACAGGGATGCAGTTTAAGCCCCACCCTCTTCAACATATATATCAACGAATTGGCGAGGGCACTAGAACAGTCTGCAGCACCCGGCCTCACCCTACTAGAATCTGAAGTCAAATGTCTTCTGTTTGCTGACGATCTGGTGCTTCTGTCACCAACCAAGGAGGGCCTACAGCAGCACCTAGATCTTCTGCACAGATTCTGTCAGACCTGGGCCCTGACAGTAAATCTCAGTAAGACAAAAATAATGGTGTTCCAAAAAAGGTCCAGTTGCCAGGACCACAAATACAAATTCCATCTAGACACCGTTGCCCTAGAGCACACAAAAAACTATACATACCTCGGCCTAAACATCAGCGCCACAGGTAACTTCCACAAAGCTGTGAACGATCTGAGAGACAAGGCAAGAAGGGCCTTCTATGCCATCAAAAGGAACATAAAATTTGACATACCAATTAGGATCTGGCTAAAAATACTTGAATCAGTTATAGAACCCATTGCCCTTTATGGTTCTGAGGTCTGGGGTCCGCTCACCAACCAAGAATTCACAAAATGGGACAAACACCAAATTGAGACTCTGCATGCAGAATTCTGCAAAAACATCCTCCGTGTACAACGTAAAACACCAAATAATGCATGCAGAGCAGAATTAGGCCAATACCCGCTAATTATCAAAATCCAGAAAAGAGCCGTTAAATTCTATAACCACTTAAAAGGAAGCGATTCCCAAACCTTCCATAACAAAGCCATCACCTACAGAGAGATGAACTTGGAGAAGAGTCCCCTAAGTAAGCTTGTCCTGGGGCTCTGTTCACAAACACAAACAGACCCCACACAGCCCCAGGACAACAACAACAACAACACAACTAGACCCAACCAAATCATGAGAAAACAAAAAGAGAATTACTTGACACATTGGAAAGAACAAACAAAAAAACAGAGCAAACTAGAATGCTATTTGGCCCTAAACAGAGAGTACACAGTGGCAGAATACTTGACCACTGTGACTGACGCAAACTTAAGGAAAGCTTTGACTATGTACAGACTCAGTGAGCATAGCCTTGCTATTGAGAAAGGCCGCCGTAGGCAGACCTGGCTCTCAAGAGAAGACAGGCTATGTGCACACTGCCCACAAAATGAGGTGGAAACTGAGCTGCACTTCCTAACCTCCTGCCAAATGTATGACCATATTAGAGACACATATTTCCCTCAGATTACAGCGATCCACAAAGAATTCGAAAACAAACCCAATTTTGATAAACTCCCTTATCTACTGGGTGAAAAACCACAGTGTGCCATCACAGCTGCAAGATTTGTGACCTGTTGCCACAAGAAAAGGGCAACCAGTGAAGAACAAACACCATTGTAAATACAACCCATATTTATGTTTATTTATTTTCCCATTTGTACTTTAACTATTTGCACATTGTTACAACACTGTATATATACATAATATGACATTTGAAATGTCTTTATTCTTTTGAAACTTCTGAGTGTAATGTTTACTGTTAATATTTATTGTTTATTTCACTTTTGTTTACTATCCACTTCACTTGCTTTGGCAATGTTAACACACGTTTCCCATGCCAATAAAGCCCTTAAATTGAAATTGAAAATTGAAATTGAGAGAGAGAGAGCAAGAGAGAGAGAGAGAGAGAGAGAGAGAGAGAGAGAGAGAGAGAGAGAGAGAGAGAGAGAGAGAGAGAGTTTTTGAGTTTTTATAAAACCTTTATTTTATACTCAAGTGTTAACATAAATAATGGCACACTGCCTTTTCAAAAATGAAAAAAAATGTAATTCCTAAATAAAATAAAATAAAAATACAAAAGAACATATACATTCAACTCATTTCATCAACAAAAAATAGTTTCCCCTCCTCCACAAAACAAACCGCTCTTTCGTGAGCCCACTTCTCCTCAAACAATGGGAGATCTTTTACAGCTGAGAAGAACTCAAAATCCACTTTTATTCTTGCTTTCACTAATCCTTTAAAAACACATCTTACATCCTGCCCATATCCCTTTTCTATCTTATGTTTCCTACTCAGAAAAATGGACATCTTAGCTTGTCCCAAAATAAAATTTAACAGTTGACATTTTCTTTTCTGATGCTTACTATATTGAAACCCCAAAATAAAAACAGTGTTATTGAAAATCTCCCCTACAGCTTTAAACAAAGACTCCAGCATTTCCAAGAGAGGTTTTATCCTCTCACACTCCATAAAACAATGAAAAATTGTTTCTCTTATATTACAAAAAGGGCATCCATCTCCAACATCTGAGTTAATAACAGATACAAAAGCATTAACTGCAATGATGCCATGCAAAACTCTCCATTGCATATCCCCAGTACCCTTTTGTAACGGTGGCTTGTACAGTGCTCTCCATGCTGGCTTTACCTTGTCATCAATGCCCAATTTTACCCTCCATGGAGTGTCTTTTCTATTTTTCAATTTATCTTTATTCAAAACCTTGACACACCCCCTGTATAAGTCTTTCCCATTCACCTCATCCAAACCCACCTCTTCCAACCCTCTCAAATCCATTAATAGCGCCTTTCTTTCCGACTCTGGGATATTGGGTGTAATCCCTAGTCTTGGAAATGAGACGTTTTCATCTTGTACATTCTTCTTGTGACTATTAAGCATACCCCACTCTTCTGCTGACAGAGCCTTCCTGCAGCTTCCCAGCAGTTGTCCGACAATCCTTTCCGACCTCACCCCCAAATGTTCAGCCACCCTTCTTCCATCCATTAAGGCGGTCCCAGCCATGGCCATTAACTGTTTTAAGGTGATGATTTTGCCCTTCACCAGAATCTTGGAGAAATATGGAACAGCTGCAGTTGTACAATCCAGTCTTGCCCCGTACACCAGAGGTTCCTCCAACAGCCAATGCACTGACTCCGCTGACGTTCGTCTGGACACCTTCATAAT